>NC_056435.1:66882965-66967965 GCF_018296145.1 Oncorhynchus tshawytscha
CCTGGGTTTCACTGTGTGTTTGTGGGTGATTGTTCCTGTCTCTGTGTTTTGCACCAGATTAGGGCTGTTTTTGGTTTTCCACGTTTATTGTTTTGTAGTGTTCGTGTTTATCTTTTTTTATTATTAAACATGAATCAAAGAAACCACGCTGCATTTTGGTCCGCTTCTCCTTCAGATGAAAAAAACCGTTACAAGTACAGACAAAAAGGCTTTAAACGACAGAACGCAGACCACCAGCCTTACAGACAGTCTGACCTCAAGAAGAGTGGAATGCCTCAAAACCTCCAACACATGCATGCAATTACTTCCTGTGCAGTCTCACAGCTGTTTCTCACACGAAGAACATCAACATGAAATGTCATTGTTCCACTTGGAACCGACAGGTTGCTTGGCCTTATTCATGGAGTCATCGCTCGTAAAGATGGTGGAATTATGATGGAATTAAGTCAAGGTCTGGACAGATACACAGACACACTGATACACAGATAAACCTTCATTAATATGGTGTATCTGTAGACACACCTCCTCCACCACACCTCCATTAATACAATGTATCTGTAGACACACCTCCTCCTCCACACCTCCATTAATACAATGTATCTGTAGACACACCTCCACCACACCTTCATTAATACAATGTATCTGTAGACACACCACCATTAATACAACGTATCTGTAGACACACCTCCTCCACCACACCTCCATTAATACAATGTATCTGTAGACACACCTCCTCCACCACACCTCCATTAATACAATGTATCTGTAGACACACCTCCACCACACCTTCATTAATACAATGTATCTGTAGACACACCACCATTAATACAACGTATCTGTAGACACACCTCCTCCACCACACCTCCATTAATACAATGTATCTGTAGACACACCTCCTCCACCACACCTCCATTAATACAATGTATCTGTAGACACACCTCCTCCACCACACCTCCATTAATACAATGTATCTGTAGACACACCTCCATTAATACAACGTATCTGTAGACACACCTCCTCCACCACACCTTCATTAATACAATGTATCTGTAGACACACCTCCTCCACCACACCTCCATTAATACAACGTATCTGTAGACACACCTCCTCCACCACACCTCCATTAATACAATGTATCTGTAGACACACCTCCACCACACCTTCATTAATACAATGTATCTGTAGACACACCTCCATTAATACAACGTATCTGTAGACACACCTCCTCCACCACACCTTCATTAATACAATGTATCTGTAGACACACCTCCTCCACCACACCTTCATTAATACAATGTATCTGTAGACACGCCTCCTCCACCACACCTCCATTAATATAATGTATCTGTAGACACACCTCCTCCTCCACACCTTCATGTCTTTGATCTCCACACACAACGACTAGCAGGTGAACAACATGCTATTCTCATAATTAAATTGAAGGTCAGATTAACCGTAGAGAGGAAAGTGCATAAAAAGGCAATTACTATCCATTACGGTCCAATGCATCTGTTTAAAAAAAAAAAATGGATTTATCTTAATATCAAATTTCTGGTTAACTATTAAGTACCACACTGTGATTGTTTTAAATGAAAACGGTCTAAAAGAAACAAGACTATCTGTTTGGGAGTGGTCTGAGCGGAGAGGGGAAACTGAAAACTGGCTGTTATTGGCAGAGAGGTTTGGAACTCTCTGTATTATTGTTCTATTTACATATTTACCGCATGGTGATGTCATCATGGAAGGGCCAAAACTTCATCCCACCAAAACAGGCTGAAATTCCAGTCTTTTCAAACAGCTCTTACACTAAAAAGTCATTACCATAATTTTCACAATATCACAGCATTATTCCACCCTCATAGTGTGGAAATACAGTATATATATTATAACACAGGAAATCTCGTTTTTGCGTGCACTAGGCCTTTAAGGACTGTGGCAGTCCCACTACTTCCATATATATTTTGTTCATATTTATTGGACAGCATAGAAAGAGAGGAGAGTGTGCTGAAATAGTAGTGGGCTGGATTCAAACCCCATGCTTCAGCAGGCCAGAGGTATATGTGTTGCTGAGGCTTAGACCTTTAGACCAACCTAGGCTACAGGGCCCCTATTTATTTTGGCCCCTCTGATCACCAGGGCAAGTTCCAACACGCAATGACAGGAATGGCATTCCATGAAAATAAAAACAATCCATGTGTTGACATACTGTGACATACACAGGGAGCAGTGAACTACATCTAGTTCAACCAGTAATTTAACTACATTTTACAGTAGCTTGGTGGTACTTGAACTAAATAAAAATGTTGGTAGTGTTTTCAGTAGTTAATGACTTTTCATGCCATGTAGAGGTGTAGATAACTACTGGAACTACACACTACTGTTTTACCGTGTAGCGGTGTAGCTAACTACTGGAACTACACACTACTGTTTTACCGTGTAGCTAACTACTGGAAATACACACTACTGTTTTACCATGTAGCGGTGTAGCTAACTACTGTAACTACACACTACTGTTTTACCATGTAGCGGTGTAGCTAACTACTGGAACTAAATAC
This sequence comes from Oncorhynchus tshawytscha, assembly GCF_018296145.1. Lineage (NCBI taxonomy): Eukaryota > Metazoa > Chordata > Actinopteri > Salmoniformes > Salmonidae > Oncorhynchus > Oncorhynchus tshawytscha. The sequence continues at coordinate 66,885,521 of NC_056435.1, forward strand.
TACTTTTGTTTTTTACAAAAATTAAATATGGGTAAAGTAGTCAAGAATATAATAGATTTTTCAGCATCAGACCTGCCTAATTCTCACTTGAAACAGGCTACTAGGCTAAATTGCTAAATGTGCTTATTTATTTTTTAAAAACCTCTTAGGCCTCACTCCCTCCTATCTGAGATACCTGCTGAAGCCCTCATCCTCCGCATACATCAAATTGATCAGAAATACAGTGTAGATATTGTTCATGTTGTAACTGACTATCATAGCTAGAAATGGCAGATTTGTTTATGGAATATCTACATAGGCATACATAGGCCCATTATCAGGTGTACATAGGCCCATTATCAGGTGTACAGAGGCCCATTATCAGCAACCATCACTCCTGTGTTTCAATGGCACGTTGTGTTCGCTAATCCAAGTTTATAATTTTAAAAGTCTAATTGATCATTAGAAAATCCTTTTGCAATTATGTTAGCACAGCTGAAAACTGTTGTTCTGAATAAAGAAGCAATACAACTGGCCTTCTTTAGACTAGTTGAGTATCTGGAGCATCAGCATTTGTGGGTTCAATTACAGGCTCAAAATGTCCAGAAACAAAAAGCTTTCTTCTGAAACTCGTCAGTCTATTCTTGTTCTGAGAAATGAAGGCTATTCCATGCAAGAAATTGCAAAGAAACTGAAGATCTCGTACAACGCTGTGTACTGCACCCTTCACAGAACAGCACAAACTGTCTCTAACCAGAATAGAAAGAGGAGTGGGAGGCCCCGGTGCACAACTGAGCAAGAGAACAAGTACATTAGAGTGTCTATTTTGAGGGACACAATTATTATTTAAATTAAAAATCATTATTTATAACCTTGTCAACGTCTTGACTATACTTTCTATTCATTTTGCAACTCATTTCATGTTTTGATGGAAAAAAAAAACATTTCTAAGTGAGCCCAAACCTTTGAACTGTGGTGTGTATTTTTGGCAACTTGTACTTTTACTTCACTACATTCCTAAAGAAAATTACGTACTTTTTACTCCATACTCCTGACACTCAAATGTACTCGTTACATGTTGAATTCTTAGCATGACAGGAAAATGGTCCAGTTCACACACTTAATCAAGAGAACATCCCTGGTCATCCCTACTGCCTCTGATCTGGCGGACTCACTAAACACACACACAAAAAAATTATACTGTATTTTCAGATAATGAGATTGAGAAATAATAGCCTATACACGGGGACACAGACAAGAGGACAGAGGTGATGGAACTGAAAAGAGGAAACCTTCTCCTCCCCCAACCAGAGAAGCTACATTTAGAGATGCAGGTGCTGAAGATGCAGAACCCTGTACATGGACAAGAGGACAGAGGGATTGTGTAAAGAGGTGATGGAACTGAAGACAGGAAAACCTCTCCTCCTCCAACCAGAGAAGCTACATTTAGAGATACAGGTGCTGAAGATGCAGAACCCTGTACATGGACAAGAGGACAGAGGGATTGTGTAAAGAGGTGATGGAACTGAAGACAGGAAAACCTCTCCTCCTCCAACCAGAGAAGCTACATTTAGAGATACAGGTGCTGAAGATGCAGAACCCTGTACATGGACAAGAGGACAGAGGGATTGTGTAAAGAGGTGATGGAACTGAAGACAGGAAAACCTCTCCTCCTCCAACCAGAGAAGCTACATTTAGAGATACAGGTGCTGAAGATGCAGATGGCCAAGCTTGGAAAAGTTATATTGAACTGTGATTAAGTCTTACCAGAATACTAGTCATATTAGTACTCTATGTCATGTTCATGTTTTAAAAGGAACTGATATTTTTGAGAAGAGACTTTTAAAGAGACATTGCCCTATTTTTTTATGAGATGCTTTCCCAACTTTTCCAAATAAAATATTGTTCATTGTGAATCTTGCCTGGTTGTCATTCATCCTGAAATTGCACAGGGGCACAAAAGAACCAGACTTTTCCCATATCTGACATAAGTGGAGGCTGCTGAGGGGAGGACGGCTCATAATAATGGCCCATAGTAATCAAATCAAATCAAACTTTATCTGATTTGCTTACTTACAAGCCCTAAACCAACAGTGCGGTTCTAGAAAGGGTTAGGAAAATATTAAACAAATAAACTAAAGTAAAAAATGAGAAAAAAGTAACACAATAAAATAACAATAATGAGGCTATATGCAGGGGGTACCGGTACCGAGTCAATGTGCAGGTGGTACAGGTTAATCGAGATAACTTGTACATGTAGGTAAGGGTGAAGTGACTATACACATATAATAAACAGCAAGTAACAGCAGTGTACAAAAATGGAGGGGGAGGGGGGTGTCATTGTAAATAATCTGGTGGCCATTTGATTAATTGTTCAGCAGTCTTATGGCTTGGGGGTAGAAGCTGTTAAGGAGCTGGAATGGACTGGGATCAAACACATGGAAACCATAGGAACCATGGAAACCATGTGTTTGATGTATTTTATACCATTCTACTCATTCCGCTCCAGCCATTCCCATGAGCCTATCCTCCCAAATTAGGGTGCCACCAACCTCCTGTGTCTGACACACAGAAAGCAGAACACTAGCCTTGCAGACTGTCTAACCTCAAAGAGAGCGGAAGCCTCAAAACAGGGTTCACTTCCTGTGCAGCCAGTCGTTACTTCCTGTGAAAACAAATCAGCCGCAGCTTTTTCTCACACGAAGAACATAAACATTAAATATTATACAAACGTTTCTCATGTTAACTTTCTCTATACTTTTGGCTTTTTGGTAAAAAAAATATGATATTTATTTTAAAAAAATGATATGACATTAACAAAGAAGATGATTGACTAAAGTTTAGTCGATATTATAACTGTTTCTTTATTCCAAGTTGGTAGTGTGTTATGAAGATGTTCCCAGGATCCGAAAGATGCTCTGGTGCCTTTGTAAAATGTATTTTGTATTATTGAAAATTAAAACATACAATCTACCTGCAGTGAAGCCGTTCAACATGTATGTTACATTCAGTCATCTAACCTTCTCCCGTCCAGAGCGACCCACTGGAGCAATCTGGGTCAACCGCCCCACCCAAGGGCATGTCGACAAATCTCCCACCAAGTCAAGTCAAAATAGGGACCCGAACAAGCAACTTATCTGCCACTGGCCCAAGCTCTCAACCGCCAGGCTACCAACCATCCAAGAACCCCCCAGTCACTGAGAGCTGCCCCTCAACCATCCAAGACCCCCACAGTCACTGAGAGCTGCCCCTCAACCATCCAAGACCCCCACAGTCACTGAGAGCTGCCCCTCAACCATCCGAGCCCCCCCACAAAATACATAATAAAAATAATACAATTTTAAAAAGTAGCTCTGAAGGCTTTGTAAATCTGGTGCTGGTTGTAACCCGGATGTATCTTGATCTCTTGATAGCTGGGTGGGGTAGCTTAAGATTTTTTTTTGTAAACAATTGTTAACTTTTCTATTAACTCAAATAAGTGGTTAATATCATAAAAATGTTCAGAAATTTGAGGTCTGGGCTTTGACTAGGCCATTCCAAGACATTTAAATGTTTCCCCTTAAACCACTCGAGTGTTGCTTAAGCAGTATGCTTAGGTTCATTGTCCTGCTGGAAGGTGAACCTCCGTCCCAGTCTCAAACCTCTGGAAGACTGAAACAGATTCCCTCAAGAATTTCCCTGTATTTAGCGCCATCCGTCATTCCTTCAATTCTGACCAGTTTCCCAGTCTCTGCCAATGAAAAACATCCCCACAGCATGATGCTGCCACCACCATGCTTCACTGTGGGGGTGGTGTTCTCGGGGTGATGAGAGGTGTTGGGTTTGCGCCAGACATATCGTTTTTCTGGATGGCCAAATAGCTCAATTTTAGTCTCATCTGACCAGAGTACCTTCTTCCATATGTTTGGGGAGTCTCCCACATGCCTTTTGGTGAACACCAAACATGTTTGCTTGTTTTTTTCTTTAAGCAATGGCTTTTTTCTGGCCACTCTTCCGTAAAGCCAAGCTCTGTGGAGCATAAGGCTTAAAGTGGTCCTATGGACAGATACTCCAATCTCCGCTGTGGAGCTTTGCAGCTCCTTCAGGGTTATCTTTGGTCTCTTCATTGCCTCTCTGATTAATACCCTCCAATGCCTGGTCTGTGAGTTTTAATGGGCAGCCCTCTCTTGGCATGTTTGTTGTGATGCCATATTCTTTCCATTTTTTATAATTTTATGGTACTCCGTGGGATGTTCAGTGTTTTGGATATTTTTTGATAACCCAACCCTGATCTGTACTTCGGCACAACTTTGTCCCTGACCTGTTTGGAGAGCTCCTTGGTCTTCATGGTGCCACTTACTTGGTGGTGCCACTTACTTGGTGGTGTCCCTTGCTTAGTGGTGTTGCAGACTCTGGGGCCTTTCAGAACAGGTGTATATATACTGAGATCATGTGACAGATCATGTGACACTTAGATTGCACACAGGTGGACTTTATTTAATTAATTATGTGACTTCTGAAGTGAATTGGTTGCACCAGATCTTATTTAGGGGCTTCATAGCAAAGGGGGTGAATACATATGTACACACCACTTTTCAGTTGTTTTCTTTTTTTCTGCAATTTATGAAACTATTTATTTATTTCATTTTGCTTAACAAATGTGGACTATTTTGTATATGTCCATTACATGAAATCCAAATAAAAATCCATTTAAATTACAGGTTGTAATGCAACAAAACAGGAAAAACGCCAAGGGGGATGAATACTTTTGCAAGGCACTGTACATACAGAAATACATTGCTACTGTATCTATAGATAGCGTGTAGGGGTAAACCAGTATAGACCAGTGTAGGGGTAAACCAGTGTAGACCAGTGTAGGGGTAAACCAGTGTAGACCAGTGTAGGGGTAAACCAGTGTAGACCAGTGTAGGGGTAAACCAGTGTAGACCAGTGTAGGGGTAAACCAGTGTAGACCAGTGTAGGGGTAAACCAGTGTAGACCAGTGTAGGGGTAAACCAGTGTAAACCAGTGTAGGGGTAAACCAGTGTAGACCAGTGTAGGGGTAAACCAGTGTAGACCAGTGTAGGGGTAAACCAGTGTAGACCAGTGTAGGGGTAAACCAGTGTAGACCAGTGTAGGGGTAAACCAGTGTAGACCAGTGTAGGGGTAAACCAGTGTAGACCAGTGTAGGGGTAAACCAGTGTAGACCAGTGTAGGGGTAAACCAGTGTAGACCATTGTAGGGGTAAACCAGTGTAGACCAGTGTAGGGGTAAACCAGTGTAGACCAGTGTAGGGGTAAACCAGTGTAGACCAGTGTAGGGGTAAACCAGTGTAGACCAGTGTAGGGGTAAACCAGTGTAGACCAGTGTAGGGGTAAACCAGTGTAGACCAGTGTAGGGGTAAACCAGTGTAGACCAGTGTAGGGGTAAACCAGTGTAGACCAGTGTAGGGGTAAACCAGTGTAGACCAGTGTAGGGGTAAACCAGTGTAGACCAGTGTAGGGGTAAACCAGTGTAGACCAGTGTAGGGGTAAACCAGTGTAGACCAGTGTAGGGGTAAACCAGTGTAGACCAGTGTAGGGGTAAACCAGTGTAGACCAGTGTAGGGGTAAACCAGTGTAGACCAGTGTAGGGGTAAACCAGTGTAGACCATTGTAGGGGTAAACCAGTGTAGACCAGTGTAGGGGTAAACCAGTGTAGACCAGTGTAGGGGTAAACCAGTGTAGACCAGTGTAGGGGTAAACCAGTGTAGACCAGTGTAGGGGTAAACCAGTGTAGACCAGTGTAGGGGTAAACCAGTGTAGACCAGTGTAGGGGTATTTCTAATGAATATTATCCTCCTTTTAAGAGGTCAGCCTGATATACTGTAGTTGCAGGTGATCTGTGAGAAAAGTGTGTAGGCAGGATGTTAATGTTTTGGTTATCCTTTACTGACTGGTTCAGCTGGGGCCAGTCTATAGGTCCTCCCAACCAACTAGGGGCTTGGCTTGGCTCACACACAAGTTTCAGCCAATCAAGTGACAGGTGCTCAGTATAAGAAGGCCAAGCCCCTGTCAGAGAGTTACAGTTGTTCATTGCTAAACAAGATACTGCACAACAACATCATAGAGCCTATCATCCCTTCAGGTAAGTGAAGTCCAACTGGAATGTACAGATATGAGATATTCCTTCATTTGTATGCAGACTCCAGCTTTTTAAATACTTGGAATATTATCAATGATTTTCTTGTTTTGCTTTAATTCATTGAGAACTTGATGATTAATTAACAAGTTGAATCATGGGATCTTGTCCAGGTCTACAATATAAATGCTTACTGTCGGGGGAACTGGAGGACTGGAGTTGGGAAACACTGTTCTAAGCCTTCTGTTATTATGGTGCTATTAGGATTTGGAAGTATTTGAACTGATGGTCAAATATATCCTTTGTTTTTGCAAGTTTGTCAGTGAAAGAAAGCAGACAGAACATTATTGTAAGCCCCTTCCCACACAATATACCACAGGTAATGTCTGAGCATGTTGGAGCTTGTCAACAGAGATCATGTTACATCCTTTTACAACTCTAGTGGTTTAATTTGCCTGAAATATGCTGGATTATTTTTGCATGCTACCTACATGACATTGAATTCATAATTCTGTTCCAGCCAGTCATCCAGAACTACTGTTCTGTGAGAAGAAACCCTGTTTATTGCACAACAAAGAGAAGTTAGAATCAGTCACACGCTGTTGCTACAGTAACCTGCTCCTAGTCCGTATGCTGAGTCCCTGTAGGACTAAAGTGACTTCATGTACTTTTTTATCTGTCCTGCTTGGTGGAATTCCTCACAACTAGGAATTTCACATCTGGTGAGGAACTACACATCTGGAAGGACTAAGCCTATACCTCTTTAGACTTTGTTGAAAGTACTGTACGGAAATGCTGCTTTTCCCAGGTCTCCCTCAAAAATAATCTCATCTAACAGCACTTCCTGTTTAAGTAAAGGATACATTTAAATAATGGTACAACTGCTGGCTCACAGTTGTATTACTGTATTAGAGTTGCAACCACAGACTGTGGAGCTGTGATGTTGCAACGTGTTCCATAGGGAAATTGCCCTCCATTCTGTTGTCAGCAGATCAACTAATCTTGGAGCATTTGAATTTGTATGTCTCAGCTACAGTTTATCCAGCTCCATCCTACCTTGATCAACTGGTTTTTATCTCCAACCAACCAGGAGTTACCGCTGATATGACAAGTACTCTGGATATCTACCAGAGGACCTTTAATCTAACACAATAAAGGGACATTTTAGCTCAATCCCTTGATATTCTTAAATAATTTCTTGAAGGAGACTCCGGTCCAAATTAGATTTTCAGTATTCAATGTACAATGTAATGACTGTCATATTACATAGTTTGTAAACTACTATTATGATCTCAGATTCATGTGTTGCGCTGTAATAGTCAGGTTTTTTCACACCATGAGGCGATCTTCTGCCATTGAAAATAATGGAGGGTTGTTATAGATCTCACAGGGCCACAGAACAAGGTGCATGACTGCCCTCTTAGAAAGAGTTCTATTTACAGGGACCTTCTCTACAGAATTAATGGCTCTAAAAGAGTTCTTTGTTGGGTGAAAAGGTTCTGGAACCATAAAGGGTTCTACAGGGTCATGCAGAATAACCTTTTTTAAAGGTTCTAAATAAGTGTACTCAGAGACATGCTTTCCAACCCTTTCACTAAAGTAGTTTCATCATGTGGCCATGCCAATAGAAACACTTCCTTTGCATCAGGAATTTTAACAAGAATGTAGCCAGATGTACTGAGTATATCCTAATGTATGTCCTGAAGCATGTTTTCCTTGCGTTGAGCCATTTATGAGACATTGCTGTTGTGCATTATCATAAAAACCCACACAGAGGGCAATTAACACATGTAGACTATTAAACTTGTTTTGGTTTAGGTAATTACATCCTTTCTCTGTAATCGTTGCTTGTGTGATCAACTAGCAGTTCATTATAGTTTTACATGGATTGGATTTTATTTTTCTCTTTTTCAAACAGTAGTCATGAAAGTTGCATCTTTCAACATCCAGAAATTTGGGAAGCGAAAGCTATCAAACCCAAACACCCTTGCTACCCTTGTGAAGGTACAGATATATGATTGTATTCATGATTTCAGAATTCCCTCAGATAAACATTTGGCAAACTATCCTAAAACAAGGATGTTGTCCTACATATAAACAGATACACTAATGAACTTTTTCTTCTTTTCCTTCCATTCGTCCTATCAGATTGTGTCTCGCTATGACATCATACTGATTCTGGAGGTGGTGGATGAGAGAGGCACTTCAGTGAAAAAGTTCCTGGAGGAATTAAATAAGTCAAGTGATTTCCCTCATGTGACGCTATAAAATATACAACTGGGGAAACTCCTGGCCTTACATGATAAGTATCACTCATTACAGGTGTGTCATTACAGGGCCAATAAGAAGCAACACTACACTCTGCAAATCAGCACTCGTCTGGGAAGAGACAAATACAAGGAGCAGTTTATGTTTCTGTACAGGTACAATTCAAACCCATCGTCAACTTTACCCTCATAAACCTCTATCTGATGCTATTCATTTTTTTCACATTGTGATCTGATAATGCTATTAAATGTGCTGTATTGTTTATTCTGAAAGGGATGATTTGGTGGACTTGGTTGGTTCCTGGCAATATGAGGACAACCAGGTTGGAGATGTGGACGCCTTCGCCAGGGAGCCTTACATTCTCCGCTTCAAATGTCTCAACACTGGTAAGGGGCACAGGAGTGCTAGAATTAAGCATGATCCATCCATATGGCATTTAATTTAGCAAATAATATGAACGTGACAGACAGACAGCTGGATATTGCAGCAGAGAATGACAGCCCAATCATAAACAGCTGTAATATATACTTCTCATCTCTTCCTTATTTTCTCAGTGCTGGAGGACTTGGTACTGATCCCAGTGCACACCAAGCCTGACGATTCAATGAAGGAGCTGGATGAGCTTTATGATGTCTTCCTGAAAGTGAAAAAGAAATGGAAGACTGATGTAAGTTCTGAAATAAGCCATTGACAGAGCTTAACACCTCCCTTGGGTTTAGAAAGTGCACTTGTCACCCAAAACCATATATGAGCCTTTGACAAGTAAAATACAAAACCAGCCACATGGTGATTTCAAGATAACTAAAAACAGTTTCCTTATTCTGGATGAAACGTAACTTTGTTGTTGAATGTTTCTCTCTGTACCAGAACGTTATGATCCTAGGTGACTTTAATGCAGACGGTTCCTACCTTTCTAAAAAGGGCATGAAAGCTATCCGTATCCGCAGTGACAAAAATTTCCACTGGCTGATTGAAGATGATGTGGATACCACAGCAAACACAGGCAACGATAACACTTATGACAGGTGGCGCACTGTGATTTGTGAAATTAATTAATGAACGCCTCATGTATGAAACAGATGATCACCTATGGAGTTCATTTGACATTTCTTTGGTATTGTTTAAAGGTCATTAAAATGTCATAAGAACTATTATAAAACTAGTGTACTTGTGTGTAATATGGAATGACTGCTGACTTCCTTTTCGGATCAACATCTAGGATTGTGATCTATGGGGATGACATGCTTGACGCCGTCGTGCCAAACTCTGCCAAACCATTCAACTTCCAGATCGCATACGGACTTTCTGAAGAAGATGTAAGTATGTGTAACGTTCGTCGTCCTCGTCTGAGGAGTATGAAGGATCGGAGGACCAATGCGCAGCGTGGTATGTGTTCATGATGAATTTATTAAACACAGAACACTAAAACAAAAATAACAAAGAGAATGACACGAAACGAAACAGTCCTGTCTGGTGACATACACAAAGACAGAAAGCAATCACCCACGAAACACAGGTGGGAAAAGGCTACCTAAGTATGATTCTCAATCAGAGACAACTAATGACACCTGCCTCTGATTGAGAACCATACCAGGCCAAACGCAAAACACAACATAGAAAAACGAACATAGACAACCCACCCCAACTCACGCCCTGACCAACATAAAACAAAGACATAACAAAAGAACTAAGGTCAGAACGTGACAGTACCCCCCAAAGGTGCGGACTCCGGCCGCAAAACCTGAACCTATAGGGGAGGGTCTGGGTGGGTGTCTGTCTGCGGTGGCGGCTCTGGCGCGGGACGTGGAGCCCACTCCACCATAGTCTTTCTCGGCCTCTTAACCCGCCTCCGTGGTCCGTAGCGACCCTCGCCGCCGACCTCGGACTGGGGACCCTAGCAACGAGTCCCGAATGGACGGGAGATTCCGTTAGCACCGGACAGGCGAGAGACTCCGGCAGCTCCGGAGTGACGGGCGATTCCGGCAGCACCGGAGTAACGGACGGCTCTGGCAGCTCTAGACTGACAGGCGGCTCTGGCAGCTCCTGACTGACCGGCGGCTCTGGAAGCTCCTGACTGACCGGCGGCTCTGGAAGCTCCTGACTGACCGGCGGCTCTGGAAGCTCCTGACTGGCGGGCGGCTCTGGCAGCTCCTGACTGGCGGGCGGCTCTGGCAGCTCCTGACTGACGGGCGGCTCTGGCAGCTCCTGACTGACGGGCGGCTCTGGCAGCTCAGGACAGACGGGCGACTCTGGCAGCTCAGGACAGACGGGCGACTCTGGCAGCTCAGGACAGACGGGAGACTCTGGCAGCTCAGGACAGACGGGAGACTCTGGCAGCTCAGGACAGACGGGAGACTCTGGCAGCTCAGGACAGATGGGAGACTCTGGCAGTGCTGGAGTGAAGGGCGACTCTGGCAGCTCAGGGCAGACGGGAGCACCTGTAGGGAGGAGATGGAGAGACAGCCTGGTGAGGGGGGCTGCCACCGGAGGCCTGGTGCGTGGAGGGCGCACCGGATAGACCGGACCGTGGAGGCGCACTGGAGGTCTCGAGCACCGAGCCTGCACAACCCTACCTGGCTGAATACTCCCCGTAGCCAGGCTAGTGCGGCGAGGTGAAATAGCCCGCACTGGGCTGTGCTGGCGAACCGGGGACACCATGCGTAGGGCTGGTGCCATGTACCCGGCCCGAGGAGACGCACTGGAGACCAGATGCGCTGAGCCGGCTTCATGGCACCTGGCTCGATGCCCACTCTAGCCCATCCGATACGATGCGCTGCAATGTAACGCACCAGGCTATGCCTGCGCACCGGGGACACCATGCGCCTCACGGCATAACACGGTGCCTGCCCGGTTCACCTCTCTCCACGGTAAGCACAGGGAGTTGGCTCAGGTCTCCTACCTGACTTAGACACACTCCCCGTGTGCCCCCCCGCAATACATTTTTGGGGCTGCCTCTCGTCCCAGCCGCGCTGCCGCGCTGCCTCCTCATACCACCGCCGTTCAGCTTTCGCTGCCTCCAGCTCTGCTTTGGGGCGGCGATATTCCCCAGCCTGTGCCCAGGGTCCCTTGCCGTCCAGAATCTCCTCCCATGTCCATGAGTACCGAGATTTCTGCTGCTGCCCGATACCACGCTGCTTGGTCCTTTGGCGGTGGGTGATTCCGTAACGTTTGTCGTCCTCCTCTTCTGAGGAGGAGTAGCAAGGATCGGAGGACCAATGCGCAGCGTGGTAAGTGTTCATCATATAATTTATTAAACAAAGAACACTAAACAAAATAACAAAGGAGAACGAAACAAAACAGTTCTGTACGGTGACATACACATAACAGAAAACAATCACCCACGAAACACAGGTGGGAAAAGGCTACCTAAGTATGATTCTCAATCAGAGACAACTAACGACACCTGCCTCTGATTGAGAACCATACCAGGCCAAACGCAAAACACAACATAGAAAAACAAACAGACAACCCACCCCAACTCACACCCTGACCAACCTAAAACAAAGACATAAGAAAAGGACTAAGGTCAGAACCCCCCACCCAAAGGTGCGGACTAGGGCTGCAAAATCTGAACCTATAGGGGAGGGTCTGGGTGGGTGTCTGTCCGCGGTGGCGGCTCTGGCGAAGGGGACGTGGACCCCACTCCACCATAGTCTTTCTCCGCCTCTTAACCCGCCTCCGTGGTGCCTTTCGAGTGGCGACCCTCGCCGCCGACCTCGGACTGGGGACCCTAGCAACGGGTCCCGAATGGACGGGAGATTCCGTTAGCACCGGACAGGCGAGAGACTCCGGCAGCTCCGGAGTGACGGGCGATTCCGGCAGCACCGGAGTAACGGACGGCTCTGGCAGCTCTAGACTGACAGGCGGCTCTGGCAGCTCCTGACTGACCGGCGGCTCTGGAAGCTCCTGACTGACCGGCGGCTCTGGAAGCTCCTGACTGACCGGCGGCTCTGGAAGCTCCTGACTGGCGGGCGGCTCTGGCAGCTCCTGACTGGCGGGCGGCTCTGGCAGCTCCTGACTGACGGGCGGCTCTGGCAGCTCCTGACTGACGGGCGGCTCTGGCAGCTCAGGACAGACGGGCGACTCTGGCAGCTCAGGACAGACGGGCGACTCTGGCAGCTCAGGACAGACGGGAGACTCTGGCAGCTCAGGACAGACGGGAGACTCTGGCAGCTCAGGACAGACGGGAGACTCTGGCAGCTCAGGACAGATGGGAGACTCTGGCAGTGCTGGAGTGAAGGGCGACTCTGGCAGCTCAGGGCAGACGGGAGCACCTGTAGGGAGGAGATGGAGAGACAGCCTGGTGAGGGGGGCTGCCACCGGAGGCCTGGTGCGTGGAGGGCGCACCGGATAGACCGGACCGTGGAGGCGCACTGGAGGTCTCGAGCACCGAGCCTGCACAACCCTACCTGGCTGAATACTCCCCGTAGCCAGGCTAGTGCGGCGAGGTGAAATAGCCCGCACTGGGCTGTGCTGGCGAACCGGGGACACCATGCGTAGGGCTGGTGCCATGTACCCCGGCCCGAGGAGACGCACTGGAGACCAGATGCGCTGAGCCGGCTTCATGGCACCTGGCTCGATGCCCACTCTAGCCCATCCGATACGATGCGCTGCAATGTAACGCACCAGGCTATGCCTGCGCACCGGGGACACCATGCGCCTCACGGCATAACACGGTGCCTGCCCGGTTCACCTCTCTCCACGGTAAGCACAGGGAGTTGGCTCAGGTCTCCTACCTGACTTAGACACACTCCCCGTGTGCCCCCCCGCAATACATTTTTGGGGCTGCCTCTCGTCCCAGCCGCGCTGCCGCGCTGCCTCCTCATACCACCGCCGTTCAGCTTTCGCTGCCTCCAGCTCTGCTTTGGGGCGGCGATATTCCCCAGCCTGTGCCCAGGGTCCCTTGCCGTCCAGAATCTCCTCCCATGTCATGAGTCCCGAGATTTCTGCTGCTGCCCGATACCACGCTGCTTGGTCCTTTGGCGGTGGGTGATTCTGTAACGTTCGTCGTCCTCGTCTGAGGAGTATGAAGGATCGGAGGACCAATGCACAGCGTGGTATGTGTTCATGATGAATTTATTAAACACAGAACACTAAAACAAAAATAACAAAGAGAATGACACGAAACGAAACAGTCCTGTCTGGTGACATACACAAAGACAGAAAACAATCACCCACGAAACACAGGTGGGAAAAGGCTACCTAAGTATGATTCTCAATCAGAGACAACTAATGACACCTGCCTCTGATTGAGAACCATACCAGGCCAAACGCAAAACACAACATAGAAAAACGAACATAGACAACCCACCCCAACTCACGCCCTGACCAACCTAAAACAAAGACATAACAAAAGAACTAAGGTCAGAACGTGACAGTATGCAGGTTACAGACTAATTCCGTCCTGGTAGATGGTTTGATTACAATACTATAATTAGATGAAATGAACATGTTAGTAGCCTACATTGTGACAACTTGTCCTAGAAATACAGTACATGTCAAAGTTGAGCCGTCTGGCTCATGTCTCAACCTCTAACTACTCTGCTGTATTAGGCCCTGAAGGTGAGCGACCATTACCCTGTGGAGGTAGAGCTGAAAAGGAAAACACCAACAGAACAGAGTAAGCAGCATCATTGATCTTTATTCTGAATCTCCCAAACTTTCCTCTTAAAAAAAAATGTCAAAAAGGTGTAAAGACAAAAAAACTAAACAGCATCATCTTTACAGACAAATAATTCCACACAGACATTCAAATATCAATCCATACACAGATGCACATATCACCTGACACAGAAAAAATAATTGTAGATATAACAAAAGAAATCTGATTTTCAGGCTCTGCGACTGGGACATAGAACCCTGTACATGGATAGGAGGACGGAGGAAGTGAGTGAAGAGGTGATGGAGATGGAGAAGAAGCCTTATCCAACCAGAGAAGCTGAATTTAGAGATACTGGTGCTGAAGATGCGGATGGTCAAGCTTAGGAGCACTTACATTGATCTGTGATTAAATCTTACCACAATACTAGTCATATTAATACTGTATATCATGTTTGTATGCCTAGTATAGCTACTGATCTAATACTGATGTGTATCTTGACAGAATCTCAAATAAAGATGGAGTGAAAATCCTGCAGTAGTTACAATACTTATAATAATTATATACAAGACCACATTGGAAATTATAATTCAAAAAGGTAATTTCATGTTTTTCCTCTATTTACAATTGATCGAAATGAAAGAAAAAAACTGAGGGAGAGAGATGGAGGGGGGCTGGATTTCACAGGGGGCTGTGATTCAGCAACATATGAGTGCATGGTCTTCAAATGCCAAATCTCTTCTTTCTAGACTTCTTGATTGTTCCACCAGCTGAAAAAGGGAAAATCTAGACATTGATAAAACCATGCTAAATACTGTACCAGTCAAAAGTTTGGACACACCTCCTAATTCCAGTGTTTTTCTTTATTTTTTTACTATTTTCTACATTTGAGAATAATAGTGAAGACCTCACAACTATGAAATAACACATATGGAATCATGTAGTAACCAAATAAGTGTTAAACTAATCAAAATATATTTTATATTAGAGATTCTTCAACGTAGCCACTCTTTGCCTTGATGACAGCTTTGAACACCCTTGGCATTCTCTCCACCAGCTTCATGAGGTAGTCACCTGGAATGCATTTATTTTAACAGGTGTGCCTTGTTAAAAGTTAATTTGTGGAATTTCTTTCCTTCTTAATGTGTTTGAGCCAATCAGTTGTCTTGTGACAAGGTAGGGGTGGTATACAGAAGATGGCCCTATTTGGTAAAAGACCAAGTCCATATTATGGCAAGAACAGCTCAAATAAGCAAAGAGAAACAACAGTCCATCGTTACTTTAACACATGAAGGTCAGTCAATACGAAATAATTCAAGAACCTTGAACGTTTTTTCAAGTGCAGTCGCAAAACCCATCAAGCGCTATGATGAAACTGGCTCTTATGAGGACCGCCACAGGAAAGGAAGACCCAGAGTTACCTCTGCTGCAGAGGATAAGGTCATTAGAGTTAACTGCACCGCAGAAATAGCAGCCCAAATTAATGCTTCACAGAATTCAAGTAACAGACACATCTCAACATCAACTGCTCAGGGAAGACTGAGTGAATCAGGCCTTCATGGTTGAATTGCTGCACAGAAACCACTACTAAAGGACACCAATAATAAGAAGAGACTTGCTTGGGCTAAGAAACACGAGCAATGGACATGAAACCGGTGGAAATCTGTCCAAATTTGAGATTTTTGGTTCCAACCTCTGTGTTTTTGTGAGACGCAGAGTAGCTGAACGGCTGATCTCCGCATGTGTGGCTCCCACCGTGAAGCACTGAGGAGGGGGTATGGTGTGGGGGGTGCTTTGCTGGTGACACTGTCTGTGATTCATTTCAAATTTAAGGCACACTTAACCACCATCTGTTTTGTTCTTAGTTGGACTATCCTTTTTTTTCAACAGGACAATGACCCAGCACACCTCCAGGCTGTTGTAAGGGCTATATTTATTTATTTAGAACACTATATTTAACTAGGCAAGTCAGTTAAGAACCAATTTTTATTTACAATGAAGGCCTACCCCAGTCAAACATGGACGTGCACCACCCTTTGGGACTCCCAATCACAGCCAGATGTGATGCAGCCTGAATTTGAACCAGGGACTGCAGTGATGACTCTTGCACTGAGATGCAGTAACTTAGACCGCTGCGCCCCTCAGGACTTAGACCGCTGCGCCACTCAGGAGCCCTATTTGACAAAGAAGGATAGTGATGGAGTGCTGCGTCAGATGACCTGGCCTCCACAATCACCTGACCTCACCCCAATTGATTTGGGATGAGTTGGACCGCAGAGTGAAGGAAAAGCAGTCAACAAGTGCTCAGCATATGTGGGAAATCCTACAAAACTGTTGGAAAAGCATTCCACGGGTGAAGCTGGTTGAGACAATGCCAAGAGTGTGTAAAGCTGTCATCAAGGCAAAGGGTGGCTACTATGAATAATCTAAAAGCCAAATGGTTTCGTATGTGTTATTTCATAGTTTTGATGTCTTCACTGTTATTCTACAAAATAGAAAAGAGTAAAAATAAAGAGAAACCCTTGAATGAATAGGGTTGTCCAAACTTTTGACTAGTACTGTATATTTGTATATTAAATCGGGTGTATTTGAAATATATTCATTGTTTTGATAGTTCCTTACTCATGATGGTTAATTTGTGTTTACCAATTTCATATTATTCCAGCGAGACTGGCCAGAAAAAAATAAGATGTAACTCTTGTAAAATTGGTCTTCCGTTTTGAACGGTTTGGGCTACAGATGAGCGGTTTGGGCTACAGATGAGCGGTTTGGGCTACAGATGAACGGTTTGGGCTACAGATGAACGGTTTGGGCTACAGATGAGCGGTTTGGGCTACAGATGAACGGTTTGGGCTACAGATGAACGGTTTGGGCTACAGATGAGCGATTTGGGCTACAGATGAGCGGTTTGGGCTACAGATGAGCGGTTTGGGCTACAGATGAACGGTTTGGGCTACAGATGAGCGATTTGGGCTACAGATGAGCGGTTTGGGCTACAGATGAGCGGTTTGGGCTACAGATGAGCGGTTTGGGCTACAGATGAGCGATTTGGGCTACAGATGAGCGGTTTGGGCTACAGATGAACGGTTTGGGCTACAGATGAGCGGTTTGGGCTACAGATGAGCGATTTGGGCTACAGATGAGCGGTTTGGGCTACAGATGAACGGTTTGGGCTACAGATGAACGGTTTGGGCTACAGATGAGCGATTTGGGCTACAGATGAGCGGTTTGGGCTACAGATGAACGGTTTGGGCTACAGATGAGCGGTTTGGGCTACAGATGAACGGTTTGGGCTACAGATGAACGGTTTGGGCTACAGATGAGCGGTTTGGGCTACAGATGAACGGTTTGGGCTACAGATGAACGGTTTGGGCTACAGATGAGCGGTTTGGGCTACAGATGAACGGTTTGGGCTACAGATGAACGGTTTGGGCTACAGATGAGCGGTTTGGGCTACAGATGAGCGGTTTGGGCTACAGATGAACGGTTTGGGCTACAGATGAACGGTTTGGGCTACAGATGAGCGATTTGGGCTACAGATGAGCGGTTTGGGCTACAGATGAGCGGTTTGGGCTACAGATGAACGGTTTGGGCTACAGATGAGCGGTTTGGGCTACAGATGAGCGATTTGGGCTACAGATGAGCGGTTTGGGCTACAGATGAACGGTTTGGGCTACAGATGAGCGGTTTGGGCTACAGATGAGCGATTTGGGCTACAGATGAGCGGTTTGGGCTACAGATGAACGGTTTGGGCTACAGATGAACGGTTTGGGCTACAGATGAGCGATTTGGGCTACAGATGAGCGGTTTGGGCTACAGATGAACGGTTTGGGCTACAGATGAGCGGTTTGGGCTACAGATGAACGGTTTGGGCTACAGATGAACGGTTTGGGCTACAGATGAGCGGTTTGGGCTACAGATGAACGGTTTGGGCTACAGATGAACGGTTTGGGCTACAGATGAACGGTTTGGGCTACAGATGAACGGTTTGGGCTACAGATGAACGGTTTGGGCTACAGATGAACGGTTTTCTGTTATTTTTAATTTAAAAAATGTATTGAACCTTTATTTAACTAGACAAGTCAGTTAAAAACAAATGATTATTTAAAATGACAGCCTACCACGAGGCAAAAGACCTCCTGGGGGGATGGGGACTGGGATTAAAAATAGAAATCAAATATAAATATAGGACAAAACACACATCACGACAAGAGAGACAACACAACACTACATAAAGAGAGACAACACTACATAAAGAGAGACTACACAACACTACATAAAGAGAGACAACACTGCATAAAGAGAGACTACACAACACTACATAAAGAGAGACTACACAACACTACATAAAGAGAGACAACACAACACTACATAAAGAGAGACAACACAACACTACATAAAGAGAGACAACACAACACTGCATAAAGAGAGACTACACAACACTACATAAAGAGAGACTACACAACACTACATAAAGAGAGACAACACAACACTGCATAAAGAGAGACTACACAACACTACATAAAGAGAGACAACACTGCATAAAGAGAGACTACACAACACTGCATAAAGAGAGACTACACAACACTACATAAAGAGAGACAACACAACACTACATAAAGAGAGACAACACAACACTGCATAAAGAGAGACTACACAACACTACATAAAGAGAGACTACACAACACTACATAAAGAGAGACAACACAACACTACATAAAGAGAGACAACACAACACTGCATAAAGAGAGACTACACAACACTACATAAAGAGAGCCAACACAACACTACATAAAGAGAGCCAACACAACACTACATAGAGAGACTACACAACACTACATAAAGAGAGACAACACAACACTACATAAAGAGAGACAACACAACACTGCATAAAGAGAGACTACACAACACTGCATAAAGAGACTACACAACACTACATAAAGAGAGACAACACAACACTACATAAAGAGAGACAACACAACACTACATAAAGAGAGACAACACAACACTACATAAAGAGAGACTACACAACACTACATAAAGAGAGACCTAAGACAACAACATAGAAAGGCAGCAGCACATGAAAACACAGCATGGTAGCAACACAACATAACAACAACACAACATGACAACAACACAACATGACAACAACACAACATGACAACAACACAACATGGTAGCAACACAACATAACAACAACACAACATGACAGCAACACAACATGACAACAACACAACATAACAACAACACAACATGGTAGCAACACAACATAACAACAACACAACATGACAACAACACAACATAACAACAACACAACATGGTAGCAACACAACATGACAACAACACAGCATGGTAGCAACACAACATAACAGCAACACAACATGGTAGCAACACAACATAACAACAACACAACATGGTAGCAACACAACATAACAACAACACAACATGGTAGCAACACAACATAACAACAACACAACATGGTAGCAACACAACATAACAACAACACAACATGGTAGAAACACAACATAACAACAACACAACATGGTAGCAACACAACATAACAACAACACAACATGGTAGCAACACAACATAACAACAACACAACATGGTAGCAACACAACATAACAACAACACAACATGGTAGCAACACAACATAACAACAACACAACATGGTAGCAACACAACATAACAACAACACAACATGGTAGCAACACAACATAACAACAACACAACATGGTAGCAACACAACATAACAACACATAAGCAACACAACATAACAACAACACAACATGGTAGCAACACAACATAACAACAACACAACATGGTAGCAACACAACATAACAACAACACAACATGGTAGCAGCACAACATAACAACAACACAACATGGTAGCAACACAACATAACAACAACACAACATGGTAGCAACACAACATAACAACAACACAACATGGTAGCAGCACAAAAACATGGTACAAACATTCTTGGGCACAGACAACAGCACAAAGGGTAATAAAGTAGAGACAACCACAGACACCAAGCCTTGCTCCGTTTGTTTCTATGGTAGAGGCTGTGTTAGGGTAGCCTAGCAAGTTCGAATCCCTGAGCTGACAAGGTACAAATCTGTCGTTCTGCCCCTGAACAGGCAGTTAACCCACTGTTCCTAGGCCGTCATTGAAAATAAGAATTTGTTCTTAACTGACTTGCCTAGTAAAATAAAGGTTAAAAAAAATCAAATACAAAAATAGGTAATACCAGAGGCATATATTAATAAATAAATGACTGACTGAGCCTAATCAGACTTGCCCGTGGTAATGGTTGTCACAGACGAAGTCAAACGATCAATGCCTTTGCTGGTGTTGCGCGCACATCGAATGATACAACAGCCTGAGCACAATGGACTTGATACAGATGTAACCATGTGCCATTTGATGTTTCATCTGACCGCCAATAGTGCTCCCAAGTCAACATTCCATGTGCATTCCACAGGTCACAGCGAGTGTTCACAACAATTATCAAGATTAGGAATAGTTTTGTGGCACATCTGAGAGGTCCACAGGGACCCTATTTATTTTGGCCCCGGACATGGCAAGTTCCAACGTGCCATGTCCAGGATGGCATTCCATGCAATTAAAAACAATAAACGTCTTGACATGTTAGCTATGTCATCAAACCCTAAAACATGTGATGATTTTTGTATTGTTAGAGTGAGTTTTGTTGTAATATTAGTGTCGGAAAAATCTAGGCTTATCCCGACGTTTACTATAGTACATACCAGACCTTTGACCGTCTAGAGATATCAACTCTGACAGGGTAGCCCTGGGGTAGACGGCTGCATTTCTGCAGAATGCCTGCGGGACCTGCTGGTCTGGACAGAGGTCGGCATTTTTCATGCTGCGGTTGGGAGCTGTTGTGAAAACAGACAACTTCGGGAGAGAAATATTTTTGTTATTTGGTGACGTTCGACTTTCTGTTTTCGTATGCGTAAGCCTAGACCTAGCTATTGTATTATAATCACTTATTTGTCTCATTATTCACACCCTTAGAATTCGCTGCTTCTAGTTAAGTAGCCTACAGTGGTGTAAATCACTTAATAGTACTTTCAAGAATTTTTACTTAAGTCGTCTTTTGGGGGTATCTGTACTTTACTATTTATATTGTTGACAACTTTTACTTTTACTTCACTACATTCCTAAAGAAAATGATGTACTTTTTTACTCCATACATTTTCCCTGACACCCAAAAGTACTCATTACATTTAAATTCACAGCAGGACATAAAAAATGCTCTAATTCCCACACTTATTATCAAGAGAAGATTTGTAATGTGGAAGCTGGGAGTCGGGAAGCAAGTACAGGTGGTGAGTTTAATAATAAACGGATCATGGGCAGATACAAGTGTAGTATACAGAGAAGAAACACACAGTCAATACTGCCTGGGGAATGGAACTAAGGAGGTGACAGATATAGGGGAGGAAATCAGAGTTAGTTGACTCAGAGTTGAAGGCAAACTCTGGGTTTTTGGGGGTTTTCACAAAGCCAGTTCAGCTCAACTCTGAGTCAGTTACTATGGCAATGTACTCTGCGAAGTTAACCTGCTCACTGGCAGGTTTTCTTCAACTAACCCGGAGTTTCTCCTTCTCTTTAGCTGAAGCCTGCAGGTTGAAGAACGTGTCAGACGTGTCCTTTTGTCAGACGTGTCCTTTTCTTGAAGAGCCAGTTGATATTGAAGCACAAATACTCAGCAGAAATAGAGAGGGTGATCAGACCCCGCTTGGATGTTTTCTCATTCCCTGATGATTATCAGTTTGAGCGTTTATGTTTTTTTTCCCTGCACAATCGATCATTCATCTGAACAATATTCTCAGCCCTCATATCGTTCATATGACACATCGTGGACATGCACTGAGTTCGTGAACAAATTCTTTGTGTTGCACTTTATTTTTGTTTTTTTTGCCAACGGGAGTTTTCTATTTAACATCGGTGACGCTGAGCGATGGTGAGTGTCCACTGAGCGCTAGATTTGCTCGTGGTGAGTTTTTACAGTATATATAGCTATATCCTATTTTAATCAATATTTTGTTTCCTCATATTGCAACTGAACATTTAAACTGTATCCTCTGTCACGGCCCCTCCTCTGCAGTGCAGGGCTGGTTCCTCCTGCAGGTTGAGGAGGGTCGTTAGTGATTGGAGTCACCTGGGCTCAGGGTATTTAAACGGCTTCACTAATCCTTCACACACATAGATTCACGCATCCCTGCACTTTACATACACCCTACATCATGATACTTTCACACCTCATTCCCTTTTCTTTGTTTAAGGTTAATAGTTTTGGTTTATAATAAAGAACCTATTTGATTGGCCGATACCTGTTGTTCGTGTCCCCTCATTTTTGCCACAGGCTATGAGCCGGCCTGTGACACCTCGTATTATCATAGGAGAGTTTGATGGTTACCTGCTTGGTGACAGAGGGTACCCCTGCCAGCCCTATTTGCTGACCCCTGATCCTGAGCCCGGCCTGCAGAAACGTTATAACTTGGCTCACTGCAGGACACGAGCCAGGCTCTTGCGTGTGTTGTTCCACAAAACATGCACCTGTCTTTAGTTCGCTTGCTCTGCATATACAGTACCAGTCAAAAGTTTGGACACACCTACTCATTCAAGGGTTTTTCTTTATTTTTACTATTTCCTATATTGCAGAATAATAGCGAAGACATCAAAAATAACACATATGTAATCATGTAGTAAGCAAAAAAGTGCTTAACAAATCAAAATATATTTTAGATTCTACAAAGTAGCCACCCTTTGCCTTGTTGACAGCTTTGCAGACCAGCTTCAACCAGCTTCATGCTTTTCCAACGGTCTTGAAGGAGTTCCCACATATGCTGAGCACTTGCTGGCTGCTTTTCCTTCACTCTGAGGTCCAACTCATCCCAAACCATCTCAACTGGGTTGAAGTCAGGTGATTGTGGAGGCCAGGTCATCTGATGTAGCACTCCATCACCCTCCTTGGTCAAATGCCCTGACACAGCCTGGAGGTGTGTTTTGGGTCATTGTCCTGTTGAAAAACAAATGATAGTCCGACTGAACGCAAAACAGATGGGATCGCGTATCGCTGCAGAATGCTGTGGTAGCCATTCTGGTTAAGTGTGCCTTGAATTCTAAATAAATCACAGACAGTGTCCACAGCAAAGCAACCCCACACCATCACACCTCCTCCTCCATGCTTCACGGTGGGAACAACATATTCAGAGATCATCTGTTCACCTATCTCAAATTTGGACTCGTCAGACCAAAGGACAGATTTCCACCGGTCTAATGTCCATTACTCGTGTTTCTTGGCCCAAGCAAGTGTCTTCTTATTATTGGTGTCCTTTAGTGGTTTCTTTGCAGCAATTTGACCATGAAGGCCTGATTCACACAGTCTCCAATTGGAACAGTTAATGTTGAGATGTGTCTGTTACTTGAACTCTGTGAAGCATTTATTTGGGCTGCCATTTTTGAAGCTGGTGACTCTAATGAACTTATGGTTTTTGTGACTGCACTTGAAGAAACATTCAAAGTTCTTGACATTTTCTGGATTGACTGACCTTCATGTCTTAAAGTAATGATGGACTGTTGTTTCTCTTTGCTTATTTCAGCTGTTCTATCAAATCAAATCAAATCAAATTTTATTTGTCACATACACATGGTTAGCAGATGTTAATGAGAGTGTAGCGAAATGCTTGTGCTTCTAGTTCCGACAATGCAGAAATAACCAACAAGTAATCTAACTAACAATTCCAAAACTACTGTCTTATACACAGTGTAAGGGGATAAAGAATATGTACATAAGGATATATGAATGAGTGATGGTACAGAGCAGCATAGGCAAGATACAGTAGATGGTATCAAGTACAGTATATACATATGAGATGAGTATGTAAACAAAGTGGCATAGTTAAAGTGGCTAGTGATACATGTATTACATAAGGATGCAGTCAATGATATAGAGTACAGTATATACGTATGCATGTGAGATGAATAATGTAGGGTAAGTAACATTATATAAGGTAGCATTGTTTAAAGTGGCTAGTGATATATTTACATCATTTCCCATCAATTCCCATTATTAAAGTGGCTGGAGTTGAGTCAGTGTCAGTGTCAGTGTGTTGACAGCAGCCACTCAATGTTAGTGGTGGCTGTTTAACAGTCTGATGGCCTTGAGATAGAAGCTGTTTTTCAGTCTCTCGGTCCCAGCTTTGATGCACCTGTACTGACCTCGCCTTCTGGATGATAGCGGGGTGAACAGGCAGTGGCTCGGGTGGTTGATGTCCTTGATGATCTTTATGGCCTTCCTGTAACATCGGGTGGTGTAGGTGTCCTGGAGGGCAGGTATTTTGCCCCCAGTGATACGTTGTGCAGACCTCACTACCCTCTGGAGAGCCTTACAGTTGTGGGCGGAGCAGTTGCCGTACCAGGCGGTGATACAGCCCGACAGGATGCTCTCGATTGTGCATCTGTAGAAGTTTGTGAGTGCTTTTGGTCCATAATATGGACTTGGTCTTTTACCAAATAGGGCTATCTTCTGTATACCACCCCTACCTTGTCACAACACAACTGATTGTTTCAAACGCATTAAGAAGGAAAGAAATTCCACAATTAACTTTTAACAAGGCACACCTGTTAATTTAAATGCATTCAAGGTGACTACCTCATGAAGCTGGTTGAGAGAATGCCAAGGTTGTGTCATCAAGGAAAAGGGTGGCTACATTGAAGAATCTCAAATACAAAATATATTTTGATTTGTTCAGCACTTTTTTGGTCTCTATTATTATTATTATTATTATTAGAAAATATGTAAAATAAAGAAAAATAAAGAAAAACCCTTGAATGAGTAAGTGTGTCCAAACTTTTGACTAGTACTGTATCTACCTCAATTACTTTGTACCCCTGCACTTTGTACCCCTGCACAAATCAAATCAAATGTATTTATATAGCCCTTCGTACATCAGCTGATATCTCAAAGTGCTGTACAGAAACCCAGCCTAAAACCCCAAACAGCAAGCAATGCAGGTGTAGAAGCACGGTGGCTAGGAAAAACTCCCTAGAAAGGTCAAAACCTAGGAAGAAACCTAGAGAGGAACCAGGCTATGTGGGGTGGCCAGTCCTCTTCTGGCTGTGCCGGGTGGAGATTATAACAGAACATGGCCAAGATGTTCAAATGTTCATAAATGACCAGCATGGTTGAATAATAATAAGGCAGAACAGTTGCAACTTGATACTGGTACATGTTATGTTCTACTCCCTATATATAGCCATGTTATTATCTACTCCCTATATATAGCCATGTTATTATCTACTCCCTATATATAGCCATGTTATTATCTACTCCCTATATATAGCCATGTTATGTTCTACTCCCTATATATAGCCATGTTATTATCTACTCCCTATATATAGCCATGTTATTATCTACTCCCTATATATAGCCATGTTATTATCTACTCCCTATATATAGCCATGTTATTATCTATTCCCTATATATAGCCATGTTATTATCTACTCCCTATATATAGCCATGTTATTATCTACTCCCTATATATAGCCATGTTATGTTCTACTCCCTATATATAGCCATGTTATGTTCTACTCCCTATATATAGCCATGTTATTATCTACTCCCTATATATAGCCATGTTATTATCTACTCCCTATATATAGCCATGTTATTATCTACTCCCTATCTATAGCCATGTTATTATCTACTCCCTATATATAGCCATGTTATTATCTACTCCCTATATATAGCCATGTTATTATCTACTCCCTATATATAGCCATGTTATTATCTACTCCCTATATATAGCCATGTTATTATCTACTCCCTATATATAGCCATGTTATGTTCTACTCCCTATATATAGCCATGTTATGTTCTACTCCCTATATATAGCCATGTTATTATCTACTCCCTATATATAGCCATGTTATTATCTACTCCCTATATATAGCCATGTTATTATCTACTCCCTATCTATAGCCATGTTATTTTTAATCATTATTCATTGTGTCACTATTTCTATTTCATCTTTAACTCTTTAACTCTGCATTTCACTGTTTGTCTACACCTGTTGTCTACGAAGAATGCGACAAATACAATTAGATTTGAATTTGATATGATAATCCACAAACCTCTGAGGTGCCTTATTGCTATTATAAACAGGTCAAAAACATAAATAGAACAGTAAACAAGTGTTTTTGTGTAATACCTGCGGTATATTGTCTCAGCCTATCAGCATCCAGGGCTCGAACTACCCGGTTTAAAATACTTCTGTATCCTCCAATAGAAAGCTAAGCCACTTCCAGATGTTGTTGTGGGGGATCTCAGAGATAAGTGTGTGGGCAGGAATGTTGTGGTGTGCAAAGAGGACTGGTGTGTTGGTGTTATGTTTATCCTGTACTGGCTGGTTCTGCTGGGGCCAGTCTATAGGTCCTCCCAACCAAACAGTTTCAGCCAATCAGGTGATCTCTATAAGAAGGCCAAGCCCCAGAAAGTTACAGTTGTTCATTGCTAAACAAGATACTGCGCCACAACATCATAGAGCATATCATCCCTTCAGGTAAGTGAAGTCAAGCTGGAATTTACATATATCAGGTATTCCTTCATTTGCACAAAATATTTGAAATACTTGGAATGTTTTCAATGATTTTCTTGATTCTTGTTTTGCGTTGCAATAAAAGACTAGAGGAATTGTGATATATTGGAAATGTAGCCAATTCTACAGAGATATAACCCTCTCTAAGCAGGTGTTCACCAACTCCAGTCTTCCAGTACCACCAACAGCACACCTTGTTGTTGTAGCCCAGGACAAACAAAGCTGATTTAATTAATTGAGAACATGATGATTAATTAACAAGTTGAATCATGGGATCTTGTCCAGGTCTACAATATAAATGCTTACTGTCGGGGGAACTGGAGGACTGGAGTTGGGAAACACTGTTCTAAGCCTTCTGTTATTATGGTGCTATTAGGATTTGGAAGTATTTGAACTGATGGTCAAATATATCCTTTGTTTTTGCAAGTTTGTCAGTGAAAGAAAGCAGACAGAACATTATTGTAAGCCCCTTCCCACACAATATACCACAGGTAATGTCTGAGCATGTTGGAGCTTGTCAACAGAGATCATGTTACATCCTTTTACAACTCTAGTGGTTTCATTTGCCTGAAATATGCTGGATTGTTTTTGCATGCTACCTACATGACATTGAATTCATAATTCTGTTCCAGCCAGTCATCCAGAACTACTGTTCTGTGAGAAGAAACCCTGTTTATTGCACAACAAAGAGAAGTTAGAATCAGTCACACGCTGTTGCTACAGTAACCTGCTCCTAGTCCATATGCTGAGTCCCTGTAGGACTAAAGTGACTTCATGTACTTTTTTATCTGTCCTGCTTGGTGGAATTCCACACAACTAGGAATTTCACATCGGGTGAGGAACTACACATCTGGAGGGACTAAGCCTATACCTCTTTAGACTTTGTTGAAAGTACTGTACGGAAATGCTGCTTTTCCCAGGTCTCCCTCAAAAATACATTCTCATCTAACAGCACTTCCTGGTTAAGTAAAGAATACATTTAAATAATGGTACAACTGCTGGCTCACAGTTGTATTACTGTATTAGAGTTGCAACCACAGACTGTGGAGCTGTGATGTTGCAACGTGTTCCATAGGGAAATTGCCCTCCATTCTGTTGTCAGCAGATCAACTAATCTTGGAGCATTTGAATTTGAATGTCTCAGCTACAGTTTATCCAGCTCCATCCTACCTTGATCAACTGGTTTTACCTCCATCCAACCCGTGAGAGACCGTTGATATGACAATTACTCTTGACCTTTAATCTAACACAATGAAGGGATATTTTAGCTTAATCCCTTGATATAAATAAATAATTTTTTGAAGGAGACTCCGGTCCAAATTAGATTTTCAGTATTCAATGTACAATGTAATGACCGTCATATTACATAGTTTGTAAACTACTATTATGATCTCTAGCAGATTCATGTGTTGCGCTGTAATAGTCATGTTTTTTTTTCACACCATGAGGCGATCTTCTGCCATTGAAAATAATGGAGGGT
The DNA here is from genome assembly GCF_018296145.1 of Oncorhynchus tshawytscha. Taxonomy (NCBI): domain Eukaryota; kingdom Metazoa; phylum Chordata; class Actinopteri; order Salmoniformes; family Salmonidae; genus Oncorhynchus; species Oncorhynchus tshawytscha. The sequence goes on from NC_056435.1 coordinate 66,913,582, forward strand.
TGTTATAGATCTCACAGGGCCACAGAACAAGGTGGATGACTGCACTCTTAGAAAGAGTTCTATTTACAGGGACCTTCTCTACAGAATTAATGGCTCTAAAAGAGTTCTTTGTTGGGTGAAAAGCTTCTGGAACCATAAAGGGTTCTACAGGGTCATGCAGAAGAACCTTTTCTTAAAGGTTCTAAATAAGTGTACTCAGAGACATGCTTTCCAACCCTTTCACTAAAGTAGTTTCATCATGTGGCCATGCCAATAGAAACACTACCTTTGCATCAGGAATTTTAACAAGAATGTAGCCAGATGTACTGAGTATATCCTAATGTATGTCCTGAAGCATGTTTTCCTTGCGTTGAGCCATTTATGAGACATTGTGTAATGAATATGATGGGAGACAGAGTGCTGGTTTCAAGCGCAGGGCGCAGCAGGTGTTTATTGGTAAAAGACCACAGGAAGAAGCAGGTAGCTGTGTCCAGGGGCAGGGGCAGGCAGAAGGTCACACAGGGACTCCAAAAAGGTCACAGTACAGGCAGGGAAAAGGCTAATAACGTAGTCCGGGAGATCAGTTTAGAGGTTGACAACAGGAAATCTGATAGGCAAAAGTACAGGCAGGGAATAGGCAAAAAGGCATCGTTAGTGAGGATGGCCAAAAACTATGATACACGGGAGGACTAATATGGAAATAAACAGAGCTCCGACTAGAATGTGTATCAAAACAAACAATACCTCACAATGATGGGGTGCAATGAACTGAACTAAATAGTGTGTGTAAATGACCCACAGGTGTGTGATCAGGTGATCATAATTCAGGTGATTGGAATCTGGAAAGTGAGCTGCGTTCAGGGGATCTATGTGTATGAGAGTGTGAGCTGGAAAGTGGGCTGGAGAGTGAGCTGTGTTCAGGGGATCTATGTGTATGAGAGTGTGAGCTGGAAAGTGGGCTGGAAAGTGGGCTGGAAAGTGAGCTGCGTTCAGGCGTTCAGGGGATCTATGTGTATGAGAGTGTGAGCTGGAAAGTGGGCTGGAAAGTGGTCTGGAAAGTGACCTGCATTCAGGGGATCTATGTGTATGAGAGTGTGAGCTGGAAGCAGACGTTTCCCATTGCTATTGTGCATTATCATAAAAACCCACACAGAGGGCAATTAACACGTGTAGACTATTAAACTTGTTTTGGTTTAGGTAATTACATCCTTTCTCTGTAATTGTTGCTTGTGTGATCAACTAGCAGTTCATTATAGTTTTACATGGATTGGATTTTATTTTTCTCTTTTTCAAGCAGCAGTCATGAAGGTTGCATCTTTCAACATCCAGAAATTTGGGAGGCGTAAGCTATCAAACCCAAACACCCTTGCTACCCTTGTGAAGGTACAGTTACAGTTGAAGTCGGAAGTTTACATACACTTAGGTTGGAGTCATTAAAACTCATTTTTCAACCACTCAACAAATGTATTGTTGAGTGGTTGAAGTCGGTTAGGACATCTACTCTGTGCAAGACACAAGTAATTGTTCCAACAATTGTCTACAGACAGATTATTTCACTTATAATTCCATGTATCACAATTCCAGTGGGTCAGAAGTTTACATACACTAAGTTGACTGTGCCTTTAAACAGCTTGGAAAATGTCCAAAAATGATGTCATAGCTTTAGAAGCTTCTGATTGGCTAATTGACATCATTTGAGTCGATTGGAGGTGTACCTGTGGATGTATTTCAAGGCCTTACCTTCAAACTCAGTGCCTCTTTGCTTGACATCATGGGAAAATCAAAAGAAATCAGTTAAGACCTCAGAAACAAATTGTAGAACTCCACAACAAGTCTGGTTCATCCTTGGGAGCAATTTCCAAACACCTGAAGGTACCACATTCATCTGTACAAACAATAGTATGCATGTATAACCACCATGGGACCACGCAGCCATCATACCGCTCAGGAAGGAGACGCGTTCTGTCTCCTAGAGATGAAGGTACTTTGGTGCGAAAAGTGCAAATCAATCCCAGAACAACAGCAAAGGACCTTGTGAAGATGCTGGAGGAAACAGGTACAAAAGTATCTATATCCACAGTAAAATGAGTCCTATATCGACATAACCTGAAAGGTCACTCAGCAAGAAAGAAGCCACTGCCCCAAAGCCGCCATAAAAAAAGCCAGACTACGGTTTGCAACTGCACATGGTGACAAAGATCGTACTTTTTGGAGAAATGTCCTCTGGTCTGATGAAACAAAAATAGATCTGTTTGGCCATAATGACCATCCCCTTTTTGTCGAAAAGGGGAGGCTTGCAAGCCGAAGAACACCACCCCAACCGTGAAGCATGGTGGTGGCAGCATCATGTTGCTGTGCTTTGATGCAGGAGGGACTGGTGCACTTCACAAAATAGATGGCATCATGAGGAAGGAAAATTATGTGGATATATTGAAGCAACATCTCAAGACATCAGTCAGGAAGTTAAAGCTTAGGTGCAAATGGGACTTCCAAATGGACAATGACCCCAAGCATACTTCCAAAGTTGTGGCAAAATGGCTTACGGACAACAAAGCCCTGACCTCAATCCTATAGCAAATTTGTGGGCAGAACTGAGAAAGCGTGTGCGAGCAAGGAGGCCTACAAACCTGACTCAGTTACACCAGCTCTGTCAGGAGGAATGGGACAAAATTCACCCAACTTATTGTGGGAATCCTGTGGAAGGCTACCCAAAACAATTGACGCAAGTTAAACAATATAAAGGCAATGCTACCAAATACTAATTGTGTGTATGTAAACTTCTGGACCCGCTGGGAATGTGATGAAAGAAATAAAAGTTGAAATAAATCATTCTCTCAACTACTATTCTGACATTTCACATTCTTAAAATAAAGTGGTGATCTAAACTGACCTTAGACAGGGAATTTTACTCGGATTAAATGTCAGGAATTGTGAAAAACAGAGTTAAATGTATTTGGCTAAGGTGTATGTAAACTTCCAACTTCAACTGTATATGATTGTATTTGTGATCAGATAAACATTTGGCAAACTATCCTAAAACAAGGATGTTATCCTACATATAAACAGATAAACTAATGAACTTTTTCTCCTTTTCCTTCCTTTCGTCCTATCAGATTGTGTCTCGCTATGACATCATACTGATTCTGGAGGTGGTGGATAAGAGAGAAACTTCAGTGAAAACGTTCCTGGAGGAATTAAATAAGTCAAGTGATTTCCCTCATGTGACGCTATAAAATATACAACTGGGGAAACTCCTGGCCTTACATGATAAGTATCACTCATTACAGGTGTGTCATTACAGGGCCAATAAGAAGCAACACTACACTCTGCAAATCAGCTCTCGTCTGGGAAGAGACAGATACAAGGAGCAGTTTATGTTTCTGTACAGGTACAATTCAAACCCACCGTCAACTTTACCCTCATAAACCTCTATCTGATGCTGTTAATTTTTTCACATTGTGATCTGATAAAAACATGTTTTTAATGCAGGAATAATGCTGTTAAATATGTTGCACTGTTTGTTCTGAAAGGGATGATTTGGTGGACTTGGTTGGTTCCTGGCAATATGAGGACAACCAGGTTGGAGATGTGGACGCCTTTGCCAGGGAGCCTTACATTCTCCGCTTCAAATGTCTCAACACTGGTAAGGGGCACAGGAGTGCTAGAATTAAGCATGATCCAGCCATATGGCATTTAATTTAGCAAATAATATGAACGTGACAGACAGACAGCTGGATATTGCAGCAGAGAATGACAGCCCAATCATAAACAGCTGTAATATATATTTCTCATCTCTTCCTGTGTTTCTCAGTGCTGGAGGACTTGGTACTGATCCCAGTGCACACCAAGCCTGACGATTCAATGAAGGAGCTGGATGAGCTTTATGATGTCTTCCTGGAAGTGACAAAGAAATGGAAGACTGATGTAAGTTCTGAAATAAGCCATTGACAGAGCTTAACACCTCCCTTGGGTTTAGAAAGTGCACTTGTCACCAAAAACCATATATGAGCCTTTGACAAGTAAAATACAAAACCAGCCACATGGTGATTTCAAGATAACTAAAAACAGTTTCCTTATTCTGGATGAAACGTAACTTTGTTGTTGAATGTTTCTCTCTGTACCAGAACGTTATGATCCTAGGTGACTTCAATGCAGACGGTTCCTACCTTTCTAAAAAGGGCATGAAAGCCATCCGTATCCGCAGTGACAAAAATTTCCACTGGCTGATTGAAGATGATGTGGATACCACAGCAAACACAGGCAACGATAACACTTATGACAGGTGGCGCACTGTGATTTGTGAAATTAATTAATGAACACCTCATGTATGAAACAGATGATCACCTATGGAGTTCATTTGACATTTCTTTGGTATTGTTTAAAGGTGGTTAAAATGTCATAATACCCGTCATAAGAACTATTATAAAACTAGTGTACTTGTGTGTAATATGGAATGACTGCTGACTTCCTTTTCTGATCAACATCTAGGATTGTGATCTATGGGGATGACATGCTTGACGCCGTCGTGCCAAACTCTGCCAAACCATTCAACTTCCAGATTGAATACGGGCTTTCTGAAGAAGATGTAAGTATGCAGGTTACAGACTAATTCCATCCTGGTAGATGGTTTGATTACAATATTATAAGTAGATGAAATGAACATGTTAGTAGCCTACATTGTGACAACCTGTCCTAGAAATACAGTACATGTCAAAGTTGAGCCGTCTGGCTCATGTCTCAACCTCTAACTACTCTGCTGTATTAGGCCCTGAAGGTGAGCGACCATTACCCTGTGGAGGTAGAGCTGAAAAGGAAAACACCAACAGAACAGAGTAAGCAGCATCATTGATCTTTATTCTGAATCTCCCAAACTTTCCTCTTCAAAAAATTGTCAAAACGGTGTAAAGACAAAAAAACTAAACAGCATCATCTTTACAAACAAATCATTCCACACAGACATTCAAATATCAATCCATACACAGATGCACATATCACCTGACACAGAAAAATAATTGTAGATATAACAAAAGAAATCTGATTTTCAGGCTCTGCGACTGGGAAATAGAACCCTGTACATGGATAGGAGGATGGAGGAAGTGAGTGAAGAGGTGATGGAGATGGAGAAGAAGCCTTATCCAACCAGAGAAGCTGAATTTAGAGATACTGGTGCTGAAGATTCGGATGGTCAAGCTTAGGAACACTTACGTTGATCTGTGATTAAATCTTACCACAATACTAGTCATATTAATACTGTATATCATGTTTGTATGTCTAGTGTAGCTACTGATCTAATACTGATTTGTATCTTGACAGAATCTCAAATAAAGATGGAGTGAAAATCCTGCAGTAGTTACAATACTTTATTATATACAAGACCACATTGGAAATTATAATTCAAAAAGGTCATTTCATGTTTTTCCTCTTTTTACAATTGATCGAAATGAAAGAAAAAAACTGAGGGAGAGAGACGGAGGGGGGCTGGATTTCACAGGGGGCTGTGATTCAGCAACATATGAGTGCATGGTCTTCAAATGCCAAATCTCTTCTTTCTAGACTTCTTGATTGTTCCACCAGCTGAAAAAAGTGAAAATCTAGACATTAATAAAACCATGCTAAATACTGTACCAGTCAAAAGTTTGGACACACCTACTAATTCCAGGGTTTTTCTTAATTATTACTATTTTCTACGTTGTAGAATAATAGTGAAGACATCACAACTATCCAGTTTGCTGAGTAGTGTTGGAGGCTATTTTATAGATGACATCGCCGAAGTCAAGGATCGGTAGGATGGTCAGTTTTACGAGGGTATGTTTGGCAGCATGAGTGAAGGAAGCTTTGTTGCGAAATAGGAAGCCCGATTCTAGGTTTAATTTTTGATTGGAGATGCTTAACGTGAGTCTGGAAGGAGAGTTTACAGTCTAACCAGACACCTAGGTATTTGTAGTTATCCACGTATTCTAAGTCAGAGCCGTCCAGAGTAATGATGCTGGATGGGCTGGGCAGGTGCGGGCAATGATCAGTTGAATAGCATGCATTTAGTTTTATTTGCGTTTAAGAGCAGTTGGAGGCCACGGAAGGAGAGTTGTATGGCATTGAAGCTAGTCTGGAGGTTAGTTAACACAGTGTCCAAAGAAGGGCCAGAAGTATACAGAATGGTGTCATCTGCGTAGAGGTGGATTAGAGAATCACCAGCAGCAAGAGCGACATCATTAATGTATACAGAGAATTGAGCCCTGTGGCACCCCCATAGAGACTACCAGATGTCCGGACAACAGGCCCTCTGATTTGACACACTGAGCTCTATCAGAGAAGAAGTTGGTGAACCAGGCGAGGCAATCGTTTGAGAAACCAAGGCTGTTGAGTCTGCCGATAAGAATGTTGTGATTGACAGAGTAACAAGCCTTGGCCAGGTCGATGAATACGGCTGCACAGTAATGTCTCTTATCGATGGCGGTTATGATATCGTTAAGGACCTTGAGCGTAGCTGAGGTGCACCCATGACCAGCTCGGAAACCAGATTGCATAGCGGAGAAGGTACGATGTGATTCAAAATGGTCAGTAATCTGTTTGTTAACTTGGCTTTCGAAGACCTTAGAGATGCAGGGTAGGATAGATATAGGTCTGTAGCAGTTTGGGTCTAGAGTGTCTCACCCTTTGAAGAGGGGGATGACCGCGGCAGCTTTCCAATCTTTAGGAATCTCAGACGATACGAAAGAGAGGTTGAACAGGCTAGTAATAGGGGTTGCAACAATTTCAGCAGATAATTTTAGAAAGAGAGGGTCCAGATTGTCTAGCCCGGCTGATTTGTAGGGGTCCAGATTTTGCAGCTCTTTCAGAACATCAGCTTTCTGGATATGGGTGAAGGAGAAATGGTGGGGGCTTTGGCGGGTTGCTGTGGAGGGTGCCGGGCAGTTGACCGAGTTAAGTGTAGCCAGGTGGAAAGCATGGCCAGCCGTAGAGAAAGCCGTATTGAAATTCTCAATTATAGTGGATTTATCGGTTGTAACAGTGTTTCCTAGCCTCAGAGCAGTGGGTAGCTGGGATGAGGTGCTCTTATTCTCCATGGACTTTAGTGTCCCAGAACTTTTTTGAGTTTGTACTGCAGGATACAAATTTCTGTTTAAAAAAGCTAGCCTTAGCTTTCCTAACTGCCTGTGTATATTGGTTCTTAACTTCCCTGAAAAGTTGCATATCACGGGGGCTATTCAATGCTAATGCAGAACGCCACAGGATGTTTTTGCGCTGGTTAAGGGCAGTCAGGTCTGGGGAGAGCCAAGGGCTATATCTGTTCCTGGTTCTACATTTTTTGAATGGGGCATGCCTATTTAAGATGGTGAGGAAGGCACTTTTAAAGAATAACCAGGCATCCTCAACTGTCGGGATGAAGTCAATGTCATTCCAGAATACCCCGGCCAGGTCAATTAGAAAGGCCTGCTCGCAGAAGTGTTTTAGGGAGCGTTTGACAGTGATGAGGAGTGGTCGTTTGCTCGCAGACCCATTACGGATGCAGGAAATGAGGCAGTGATTGCTGAGATCTTGGTTGAAAACAGCAGAGGTGTATTTGGAGGGTGAGTTAGTTAGGATGATATCTATGAGGGTGCCCATGTTTACAGATATGGGGTTATATCTGGTAGGTTCATTGATAAGTTGTGTGAGATTGAGGGCATCAAGCTTAGATTGTAGGATGGCCGGGGTGTTAAGCATGTCACAGTTTAGGTCACCTAGCAGCACGAGCTCAGAAGATAGATGGGGGGCAATAAAATCACATATGGTGTCCAGGGCACAGCTGGGGGCAGAGGGGGGGGGGGTCTATAGCAAGCGGCAACGCTGAGAGACTTGTTTCTGGAAAGGTTCATTTTTAGAAGTAGAAGCTCAAATTGTTTGGGTACAGACCTGGATAGTAAGACATAACTCTGCAGGTTATCTTTGCAGTAAATTGCAACACCGCCCCCTTTGGTAGTTCTATCTTGTCGGTAAATGTTATAGTTAGGAATGGAAATTTCAAGGTTTTTGGTGGCCTTCCTAAGCCAGGATTCAGACATGGCTAGGACATCCGGATTGGTGGAGTGTGCTAGGGCAGTGAATAAAACAAACTTAGGGAGGAGGCTTCTAATGTTATCATGCATAAAACCAAGGCTTTTGCGGTTGCAGTAGTCAACAAATGAGAGAGCCTGGGGGATGGGAGTGGACGTAGACACTGCAGGGCCTGGATTAATCTCTACATCACCAAAGGAACAGAGGAGGAGTAGGATAAGGGTACGGCTAAAGGCTAACAGAACTGGACGCCTAGTACGTTCAGAACAGAGTAAAAGGAGCAGATTTCTGGGCACGGTAGAATATATTCAAGGCATAATGTACAGACAAAGGTATAGTAGGATGTGAATACAGTGGGGGTAAACCTGTGCATATAGTCATAATGAAAGAGATATTGTCTCTAGAAATAGCATTTAAACCAGGTGATGTCACTGCGTGTGTGGGAGGTGGAACTAAATTGTTAGCCAAGGCTTGTCGAGCAGTGCTAGAGGCTCTACAGTGAAATAAAAGAATAGTTACAAACCAGAACAGCAATCGACACGGCATGGTGACGTTAGGGAAAGGCATGCGTAGCCAGGTGATTATACATGCCCAGTGCGTGGCTTCAGGCAGCTAGCGGCACGGGGCTAGCAGGCGAACAGAAAGGCCTTAGAGGGATGACGCCACGGAGGGAAGGCATACAGCTCCAGACCAAGTTGAGTCACGAGTCATAGATGCTCAAATCGAAGTTGAGTGTCAAGTGTTTTTTATTTTTGCAAGTCATGTCTCAAGTACAACAATTTGTGACTAGAGTAGTACTCCAGTCCAAGTAATGTGACTCGAGTCCACATCTTTGTTATTTGCTAAATCAAATTGCATTTGGATGGATCTTAATTATAGCTCTCCGGTTTCCCCTTACCAGTGTTGAGACATTTTAAAGCAGAGAATGCAAGGCTCCCTGACGAAAAGAAACCCCATGTTAGTCTAGGTTTAATATAATACATATGAACAAGTACAAGGTTGCTGCTGTTTGACAGTTTTCATTCTCCCTAGGGCCATGCATTTTTTGCCGGAATTTCTTTAAAACCATGTGACCTGTTTTGAAAATATCTATACAGCTAAGTGGAAGGTAGCGTAGTGATTAAGAGTGTTGGGCCAGTAACTGTAAGGAAAGCAGGCTTTCATCAAGGATCTCTCTGTACTTTTCTCTGTTCATCTTTTCCTCAATCTTGACTAATCTCCCAGTCCCTGCCACTGAAAATCCTCCCCACAGCATGATGCTACCACCACCATGCTTCACCGTGGGGATGGTGCCAGGTTTCCTCCAGACGTGATGCTTGGCATTCAGGACAAAGAGTTATTGGGTTCATCCGACCAGAGAATCTTTTTTCTCATGGTCTGAGAGTTCTTTAGGTGCCTTTTGGCAAACTCCAAGCGGGCTGTCATGTGCCTTTTACTGAGGAGTGGCTTCCATCTGGCCACTCTACCATAAAGGTCTGATTGGTGGAGTGCTGCAGAGATGGTTGCCCTTCTGGAAGGTTCTCCCATCTTCACAGAGGAACTCTAGAGCTCTGTCAGAGTGACCATCGGGTTCTTGGTCACCTCCCTGACCAAGGCCCATCTCCACCGATTGCCCAGTTTGCCAGCTCTTGGAAAAGTCTTAGTGGTTCCAAACTTCTTTTCCATTTAAGAATGGAGGCCACTGTGTTCTTGGAGACCTTAAATGCTGCAGAATTTTTGGGGTATCCTTCCCCAGATCTGTGCCACTAAACAATCCTGTATCGGCGCTATACAGACAATTCCTTCAACCTAATGGCTTGGTTTCTGACATGCACCATCAAATGTGGGACCTTATATAGACAGGTGTGTGCCTTTCCAAATCATGTCCAATCAATTGAATTTACCACAGGTCAATCAAGTTGTAGAAACATCAAGGGTGATCAATGCAACCAGGATGCACCGGAACTCAATTTCAAGTCTCATAAATGGTCTGAATACTTATGTAAATAAGGTGTTTATTTGTAACACACTTGCTAAAAAAAAAGTCCAAATCAGTTTTTGCTTCATCATTATGGGTTAGAGGCAAAACGTGATCAAGTTTAGGGTAAATTTAACGTAACAAAATGTGGGGAAACAAATCAAGGGCTCTGAATACATTCCAATGCACTAGATGAAATGAACATGTTAGTAGTCTACATTTTGACAACCCGTCTATAGAAATACAGTACATGTCAAAGTTGAGCCGTCTGGCTCATGTCTCAACATCTAACTACTCTGCTGTATTAGGCCCTGAAGGTGAGCGACCATTACCCTGTGGAGGTAGAGCTGAAAAGGAAAACACAAACAGAACAGAGTAAGCAGCATCATTGATCTTTATTCTGAATCTCCCAAACTTTCCTCTTAAAAGAAAATTGTCAAAACGGGGTATTAAACACAGAACAAAACAGCAACATCTTTACAAATATCACTCCACAGACAACAACAAAAAACGATGCAGAAAAATGCAGATAAGTATCACTCATTTTCAGGCTCTGCGACTGGGACATAGAACCCTGTACATGGACAGGAGGACGGAGGAAGTGAGTGAAGAGGTGATGGAGAAGAAGCCTTATCCAACCAGAGAAGCTGAATTTAGTGATACTGGTTCTGAAGATGCAGATGGTCAACCTTGGGAAAAGTTACATTGAACTTACCACAATACTTGTCATATTAGTACTGTATGTGTTTAGTGTAGCTAATGATCTAATACTGATGTGTTTCTTGACAGAATCTCAATATAGATTGAGTGAAAATACTGCAGTAGTCACAATAGTTTATTTCAGAACTTTCTTGACAAGAACACATTGGAAATTATTCAAAAGGGTCATTACATGTTTTTCCTCTTTCTACAATGGACCCAAATGAAACAAATAATGAGGGGGAGGGGGTAGCAGGAGTTGATTTTGACAGGGGGCTGTGATTCAGCAACAAATGAGTACATAGTCTTCAAATGTATAATCACTTCTTTCCAGACTTCTTGATTCCTCCACCAGCTGAAACAAAAAGGAAAAATCAAGAGAATGGAGAAAACCATGCAAAATATGCTCAACTTTTTCTAGAAAACTTAAGTAGACAGAGGGACTACTAAAAGAGCTGTGGCAAGCAGAGTACATTGAACAGGGCAAGAAAATCCAGAAAGCTAAACACTGCCACCTAGTGACATCAGAATCACTAGAGCTATTCTCCTCAGCTCAGCGTTGACTTGCAATGCTTTTTCTTTGGGCTAATGGGCGTTATCCGCTGCAGTATAAAACAGTTACAAACACAAGGCAAGGTCAATTAATACTCTGCATATGTGGAATCAGTGTATGGGTTGTTGGGTAGATTTGGGGCGAATTGAAAGTCCACCTTTTGATTACTTTTGGCTGTTCAGTAAATCAGAAACACTTAAGAATCCAGATTAGATTCGGATCGTCAACAAAAACAAATAAATGATTGTTACTTAATGGTCCCTTTCCTGCTGCTTTCGTCTTCAACGCATCCAAGGCTTTCTGGTCTTCTTTCTGCTTCTGTTTGAAGGCCATTTCATCCTGGATTTGACATAAAGCAAATGTGATAAGGATTACAATGGAAATACACTAGGCTGCTATTTAATTCCAAACATTTAGAAAAACACTGAGTGTTCCCTCATTAGAATAGTTTATTACACGATATAGGCTACATATAACATCGTGCAAACAATGACAAACTCACATCATCCATCTCCTTTGTCGCTTTCTTGGCAGCTTTTAATGGCTTCTTTTTACCACCTATGAGACAAGAACATATCGCATTCAATCAATATGAATCAATGTATCGTGGAATGAATGAATGAATGAATGAATGAATGAATGAATGAATGAATGAATGAATGAATGAATGAATGAATGAATGAATGAATACCGCATAAGCGCGTCACACACAGAAGCCTTCAGAAGGAAGCTTGTTAGCTAAACTGCTCATGACATGCGGTATAGTTCCACACTTTACACAAGCTGACCATATAGAATCATTTTGATATATGTATTACCTAGGAGCAGGTAGTAAGATGTTTTGAGCAAACAGCAATGTATGGGCATTTATGGTACATACAAATGCCATCGCAGTTTTAAAAGATTCAGCTTTCTAGCCTAAATTAGTAGTAAGGCTCGCCAGCTATTCCAGCTAGCTAGATACATACATTACGTTGCATGGGTTGCTAACCATCTAGTAGCGTCATTATTACTTTTCACCTTAAAATAAATATCGAGGTGCATGTCAAATATTTAAATGTGAATCTCACCTTCTCTTCCGGACATATTTGCGAGTGTTTCAATAAAATCTAAATAAAACAACTGAGCTAGCGTGTCCGCAGTTGCTTTCTAACAGAGAGGAAGAGGCTAAGCGAGAAATTCTACTCCGCCAAAAGTCTGTCCACGAAAATAAGCTTCTTCTTCTTCTTCTGGTTTATTGGCGAACTACACGCAAAAGGTGTATTGTCGCCATCAACTGGACGGGGTGAAAAACTTCACCAAAGAAAAGTAATTCCAGTATCGGGGAAATATAATGACCAAAAATCCACACAAACAACGAAAAAACAATTAACAGTAACAGTCAAAGGTTTAGACATAACTACTCATTCCAGTGTTGTTCTTTGTTTTTACTATTTTCTACATTTTATAATAATAGTGAAGACATAAAAACTATGAAATAACACATATGGAATCATGTAGTAGGGCGGCAAAGGGCGGCTACTTTGAAGAATCTCAAATATAAAATATATTTTGATTTGTTCAACACTTTTTTGGTTACTGCAAGATTCCATATGTGTTATTTCATAGTTTTGATGTCTTCACTAGTATTCTACAATGTTGAAAATAGTAAAAATAAAGAAAACCCTTGAATGAGTAGGTATTCTAAAACTTTTGACTGGTACTGTACATATATATATATATATTACTACTGAACAAAAATATGAACGCAACATTGAACAATTTCAAAGCTTTTACTGAGTTACAGGTCATAGAAGGAAATGTGTCAATTGAAAGAAACTAACTAGGCCCTAATATATGGATTTCACCTGACTGTCACCTACTTCTCCGGTCACCAAAATAAGTGAGGAATGTTTGTATGGATGTTTGTATGGAGGTCAATGTGTCAAATTTGTTTAAAAAAAAGTAATTGCTAATTTGCCACCTGAGGCTTATTTGATTTTATAGAAGTTTCATGATAGTTAGTTAGGTTGTTATGATTGCACTGATATAAGTGGAGTCACATAGCATTTCAGAAAAATTAACAACATTCGGTGTGTTCGTAAATTCGCTCTGGTTATCTACTCCAATTTCAGAGCACTCTCATCTGAGTGTGCCAGAGCGCAGAACAACTGATGAATTTACAAACGCTCAACAACCATTGAATATGGCCGGTGTCAGTAAACGTCAGCAAAACATTTAATTCAATTGTTGCCAGCAGCACAGTTACAGTCACCAACGCTCTGGATAACATGAACACTGCCTAACCAGCTCTACCAGGGCAAGTAAAATGGTCAGTGAGGTTCTCTCATTCGAGTCTGGAAGTAGCTAACGAGTTAGCTTTGGTGCTTGACTGCCATTGTGAGGTCAGAATGATTGCATCAACCCTACTCCTTGGCCAGAGCACCCAGTGTGCACTCTGAACACTCCGAGAGCAAAGCGCTCTGAATTTACAAACTGACAATGCTCTGAATTTATGAACCCCAGAGCACATTCTGGCACTCCAGATTGAATTTACAAACACACTCTTTATATCAGAGTTATGACTGTTACTATGGAGATAAATAGAATACCATTTTTTATTTAACTAGGCAAGTCAGTTAAGAACAAATTCTTATTTACAATGACGGCCTACCCCGGCCAATTGTGTGCCCCCATGGAACTCTCAATCACAGCCAGATGTGATACAGCCTGGATTCAAACCAGGGACTGTAGTGACGTCTCTTGCACTGAGATGCAGTGTCTTAGACTGCTGCGCCAGTCATCATGGATATAACCTGTTATAGTGTGGACATTGCCAATGAGGGCATCCACCATTTTAACGTGGGGTTAACTGGGTGGTGATTCCTGAGTTGGGAGCAATCTGCCAATGAAGAAAAATAAGATGGACTGCTTTAAAATTGAGATAGCCTCAATGACGCTGCCCATGCTGTCATAGACACTATAATGGCACAGATACAAAGATGTGTCCTAGCTATATATCTATCTATTTGGCCTGTTGTTTGCATGTTTATTTACTCTCTCATTGACTAGAATGGTCCCACCTGATCTGGTCTCTTCCTGCATGCTTTACATCAGAGAGGAAGAGGAAGAGGAAGAGGCCCAACTCGGTGGAAAATCTGTCTCCCTCCAGCAGGTGGCTATTTTCGTTTGTTTCGCTCACCAAGCATGGGGTTTTCAAACGGAGGTCAATGAGAGAGTGACGAATTTGGTCAACCAAAAAACGAATGGCTTATTTGCTATGTGAGGTTTATTTGATCGAATAGAAGTTTCATAATGCTTCAATTGTTATGACTGGACACGTAACATTCCGTAAACTTTGAGAAAAAACACTATATATTGGAGTTGTCTCGAGATTGCAATGCATACTAATAAAATAGGGCTCCCGAGTGGCGCAGCAGTCTAAAGCACTGCATCTCAGTGCAAGAGGCGTCACTACAGACACCCTGGTTCGATTCCAAGCTGTATTACAACCGGCTGTGATTGGGCGCCGCATAATTAGCCCAGCGTCGTCCGGGTTTGGCTGGTGTAGGCTGTCATTGTAAATTAGAATTTGTTCTTAACTGACTTTCCTGCCTAGTTAAATAAATATATAGCGTCATTGAATACTGGCTGTTGACGTCAACAACCCTCATCAAATATTCCAAAAAATATGACAAAAATGAGTTGTATCCACTAATCCAAAGAAAGAATAGGCGGGAGCTAGACAGACGTTTTGTGGACAACGAATACCACTGTTAGGGCAGAGGCGTGTATCTTGTCAGTATATCCATAATCTTTGCTTACATATTTGAGAACGAGTATTTTCTTTGTCAGAGCGGTCACTTGACTATCTTGGCAATATATTAGACAATCTTTGTTTCTAATCCGCGCTGTTAGGACCTTACTTCCACTCTAAACCGGATGCAGAATGTTTGTGATGTGCCTGATCATAAACATTTTATGATAAAATTACTCCCTACGTTTTGTAGCCAGCTGATAATTTGCTTCATACTTGAAGACAACCGGTACGTGATTATTCTTATTATGTACAACAACAACAACAAAACAAAAAAATCAGAGAGCAATAGCCAGGATTAAAACATGATGTGTATTTAGCCCTGGGTTGCCTAAAGCAAGTTTGAAAACTCAGCTGCTAGCTAGGTAGCTACGCTGGCTAGGCCGCTATCTATGGTAGTTCATTGGGTGTCTAAACCACTGCATCATGGATGACATCCAAAATGGCCATAACACCAGCATTGTAGAGGTCAACCGAGCTTCTGCAGTGCTGCAGAAATGTAGATATTATCCTCCAGATAGCCCAGCATATTTGAAGCAGAGGTGATACAGGAAATGCCAGGGGGATACAAAGTACAGTAACTAAGATAGTGGCGTTTTGGAAGATCTAACTCTAGCGAACTAGACTGTAACGTTATTAACTAGAGTTATTCAATCATTTTTGACAGCTACGTCGAAACATTGATAAACATTAATTGATACCTCAAACATCAACAGGCTTTGACTACTGTACTGTCTTGTTTATTTTTATTTATTTTTTTGTACACAGGTGGCAGCTCCAATGTCTTGTGCTTTAGCATCATAGTGAATATAACCGACTGGCTTCTCAATGAGGTACAGAGGTAAACAGCTCCTACCATGGTGCCATGGAACATCATGTCTCTACCGTTTCCACATCACTGGCACGGTTAGAGGGACAGTGTCTTTCAGCAGGGCCTACAGCACACAACAACAACCGCCCCCATCTTCAAAAGATGACGGAGCAGACAAACCTGTTGTTCCTATTCAAGAGCGTGCTGTGGCTACAATACAGAATCTGACTGACTTGGGGAAGCAGTGGGGACAGAAGTCAGTGAGCACTGCCTCAAACACAGTTAACTACTGGTGGGAGAGGTATGAGGAGTTTGTCGGCCTGAATGAAGTCCGAGATGCTCAGTCTCAAGTCACAGAGGTAAGTCCGTATGGAAGGCAAGTCAGGAAACTGAAGGTTGTGGTATTTTTCTCTAACTGTATCTCGCTATTTCATCACTTGAGGCTTAGTTTTTCTTGACCACATGACCTTACAAGAGGGAAAACTCTGGGTCCTGTGTATAGGTGTTGTCTGGAGACCTATAACTAGTGCCCAGAGTTCTTCCTGCTCAGGTCAAGTAGTCAGGGAAACTCCTGTTTCTATTTCTCACACAGTTTCCTAAACTTGTAATCTGAACAGCTCAAGACCCATAGCCTATAACTAAGGTCTATATCTAAGGCCTCAGAGGTTTTTCCGGTCAGATCATATACTTTCCCTAAATTTCTAATCATCTGTATATTTAGGCAGAGAGGGCCTTCATGGTGGCCAGAGGCATGGTGCGCGAGGCCCATTGCAGTCTGGAGGCCCTACAGGTCAAGCTGAAGGAGGTGAGGGACCGACTGGATCGGGTCTCACGAGAGGAGGCCCACTACCTTGAGCTGGCCACACTGGAGCACAAGCTGCTGCAGGTAATACTGTTAAGAGACATAATCAGATGTACAATCCATTGTTGAATATGAATGTATATTTTTGCTGTCACATTGCCCAATCCCATGAAAATACACACACACAGACGCACACACACAGCGTCAGCTGCAAAGCAGTTTGTTGTGCTTGAGTTGAAGAGACTCACATTGGCGACTTTAGTTGTTGTATCCATTTTTAATAAGGAAAATAAGACATTCTCACTTTTGTAGGAGGAGCGTCGCCTGCGGACAGCCTACGAGAATGCAGAGGGTGCAGAACGAGAGAAGTTTGCCTTATTCTCAGCTGGTGTGCGTGAGAGCCACGAAAAAGAGCGGACACGGGCGGAGCGCACAAAGAACTGGTCTGTGATAGGCTCAGTGCTCGGAGCTTTGATAGGGGTCATGGGGTCAACCTATATCAACAGAGTACGCCTACAGGAGCTGAAGACCTTACTACTGGAGGCTCAGAAAGGACCTGTAAGTCTACAGGAGGCTATAAAAGTCCAGGCCGGTATGCATAAGTCTCAACAACAGGAGCTGAGAGGCCTTATAGACACTCTGAGGGTTACTCTTCAGCATAGAGCAGCTCAGGTGATAGCTGAGAAGGATGTGAAGAAGCCAGTGGCTGTTCGGGTTCCGGAACCCATCGTGGTTCCACCCCAGCCTTCTCCCAGTGCCTCCGAGGCAGTTCTGAAAGAGATATTGTTCTATAGTCAGAAAGCACAGAGTCTTCTAGAAGGCATCCAGCCACAGCTAGGTCAGCTTGAACAGAGTGTTGGGAAGGTGGAATCAGAACTTCTGGCTGTTCAAAACTTGATAGAGACTTATCATAGGGAAGAAAAGCCGTCAGTAGTTATAAGTCAGCAAGATTCCCAGATGTTTGTTTGCGACACTAAGAGCGTCATGCAAGGTCTTGACCAGACGGAGAGAAGACTTGAGGCCTCAATAAGCCAGACTACCATGTACAACACTGTTCTGGCTTACGGTGCGCTTGCTGTCACTGTTCCTGCGCTGTATATCCTCTTTAGAGGTGTTTGACTAATGTTATGTACTGTAAGAGTGATATTAATCTTACAGGGTCCATCTTGATTTACAATGAAATAATTACATATTAATATTCTGATTGCTGTTTATGTTTTTACTACAGGCAAAATGAACCATGCACTGATGTTAAATCAATACTGTATATATTGAGTGTGAAGCTAAAATAATTTGGTTGCATTATCTAGATAAAAAGCAAATGTAATACATTGTAAAATATTTGAATTAGAGTACTGTCTATTAAAATGTAATACATTGTCAAATATTTTGTCATCTTTTTAATGTAAATGGTTCTAAACATTAGTGCAGAAATAATGTATAATTCCTGTAAAAAATGAGCGTAATATGTCATGTGTATTTCACAAAGAAAAGATGGCCAATATGTGAGAGAACACGGCACAATTCTGTTTCTCACGTCTTCAGTAAAACAACTGATAATCAGCTACCCGGCTTTCTGAGTGAAACAAATCGAGCGCATCCTAAGTATCCTGCTTTACATTATATTGACCTATCACAGAGTACTCTTTTTGCTCTGACCAATGATAATGCTGCTCTTTGGTACCATTATTACATATTCATGATATTTCGCGCGTTTTGTATATCACGTGATTATTTCGCGGGAAAAGTAAGTGGTAAAAAAAAAAAAAAAAACTTTTGCGTGGCAGCAGTAGAGACAAGCAAGCACGGAATAATGGCGGTGAGTGGTTATTATCAAAATCGGCAATATATTCATCTTATATGTTTCTTACTTGACAGATAGTTGATTGTTTATTTCACGTTTATCTATTCCACTTGCTCTGGCAATTGTAAACATGTTTCCCATGCCAATAAAGCCCATTGCATTGAAAGTTGTTTATGTTCCTTGATAAATTATCTGAAGATTTCTGTTTTTTCGTGAAGTCTTTTGCTCGCCAGTCAAAGTTGAGAAAGTGTTAAGAATCGACTCACGTTGTCTGAGACAGACAACTCATGTGCTGGTTAACGTTATATCCATAGTTGTATTAATCTTCATTAGTTCGCTAGCTAGCCAGATATCAAACTGATCTAAAATCTGTAGTTAATCGTTTATATTATATAGGTAAGTTCAGTGTTCATTGCCATGTAACGGTAACTAAATTACACAAAAAAAATGTGATCTGCATGGCTTCTATTGTTAGCCAGGTAGCTAAAGTGTGCCATTTTGTCAGCCATCGTAGCTAGGCACATCATTGTCACTATGAAAGTTAGCTGCTAAGAGCGTTGGGCCAGAAAGGTCGCTGGTTCGAATCCCGAAGCCGATCAGGTGAAAAATCTCATGTGCCCTTGAGTAAGGCACTTAACCTTAATTGCTTCTGTAAATCGCCCTGGATAAGAACGTCTGCTAAATTACTAATTTTAAATGCAGCAATAAATTACTGATAACGTTAGCTAGCTGGCTAGTAAACTGCTTTCCACAGTTTGAGCTTCTGTTCACCATCTTTAAGGAATAGGTATATTAATCTTAGCTAGCAAGCTATCTAGCACTAAACTGTGTGTTGAGACAATAGATGGACTCTGTAATATATGAAATGCAACATCTGTAGCAAATGTAACAACGCAAAAATACATCTGACTTGACTGCTTGTCTTTTTCTGTTGTCAGGATTCATCTGAGTCATATCACATGGCAACCAGCCCCAGCAGATTCTCCAGGCGGGGGGAACTGACCTCCAGCCCCGGGAGAGACTTGCCCCCCTTTGAGGATGAGTCTGAGGGGCTCCTGGGTGAAGGAACTCTGCCTGGGGAGGAGGATGAGGGAGACGGGGAGGAACTGATTGGAGATGCAATGGAGAGGTGAGCAAGGGAGGGGAGAGAGAGGTGTTCAGACCATGTAGTCTTGTACTGTAGTGCTTTACGTGTAGTGTTTTCAGGTTATAGCTATGTTATCGCATGTTTACTAAGCACTTATACCACAAATTATATAGGTTTATAATACAATATGATTTGCTTATACATTCTTCCCATCCCTCCCCATGCAGAGACTACCGAGCCATTCCTGAGCTGGACAGGTATGAGGTGGAGGGTCTGGATCTTGATGAGGAGCTGTCGGAGCTGTCTCCTGGAGCCAGGGCTGCTGCTGAGGACGCTATGAGGAGGAGAGACCGGGAGCAGGGAGGCAGGCTGAGGAGAGGACTGCTGTATGGTGAGAAGTTCTCTTTTTCATAGTCTGTTATATATTTTCTGACCATAAGATTAGTTGTTCTACTCTTAGATAGTGGGATTGAAATGACACACAATGGTCAGTTTTTAAGAAACTCCTCATCACCTTTCAACTCTCCACCTCCTCATCACCTTCCTCTTCCTTCTAACAGACAGTGAGGATGAGGATGAAGAGCGCCCGGCCCGGAGGCGTCGCCTGGCGGAGCGGGCTGCAGAGGGCACAGGGGTGGACGATGAGGAAATGATCGAGAGCATCGAGAACCTAGAGGACATGAAGGTAATAAAATATTTATTATATTCATTCATATTATTGACTTATATTTCTGTGAAGTCCACTGTATTTTCACCTACCTTACCTTGTACAACACAACACGTGCTATATTTATGGATTAATTGGTTGGGGGATGGATGGATTGATGGATGGATTAATTGGTTGGTGGATGGATTGATGGATGGATTAATTGGTTGGTGGATGGATTGATGGATGGATTAATTGGTTGGGGGATGTATTGATGGATGGATTAATTGGTTGGTGGATGGATTGATGGATGGATTAATTGGTTGGTGGATGGATTAATTGGTTGGTGGATGGATTGATGGTTGGTGGATGGATTAGTTGGTTGGTGGATGGATTGATGGTTGGTGGATGGATTAATTGGTTGGTGGATGGATTGATGGTTGGTGGATGTATTGATTGATGGATGGATTAATTGGTTGGTTGGTGGATGGATTGATGGATGGATGGATGGATTAATTGGTTGGTGGATTGATTGATGGTTGATGGATGGATTAATTGGTTGGTGGATGGATTGATGGATGTATTGCTTGCAGGGCCACTCGGTCAGGGAGTGGGTGGTCATGGCCGCGCCACGTCTGGAGATCTACCACCGCTTTAAGAACTTCCTGCGCACCCACGTAGATGAGAACGGTCACAACGTGTTCAAGGAGAAGATCAGCGACATGTGCAAAGGTACTCATACATACATACATACAAATATATATGGACACCCCTTCAAATGAGTTGATTCGGCTTTTTCAGCCACACCCGTTGCTGACAGGTGTATAAAATCGAGCATACAGCCATGCAATCTCCATAGACAAACACTGGCAGTAGAATGGCCTTACTGGAGAGCTCAGTGACTTTCTTCAACGTGGCACCGTCATAGGATGCCACCTTTCCAACAAGTCAGTTTTCAAATCTCTTCCCTGCTAGAGCTGCACCAGACAACTGTAAGTGTTTGTTATTGTGAAGTGGAAATGTCTAGGAGCAACAATGGCTCAGCCGCTAAGTGGTAGGCCACACAAGCTCACAGAACGGGAGTGCTGAAGTGGGTCAAATTTGTCTGTCCTCGGATGCAACACTCACACCTGAGTGACAAACTGCCTCTGGAAACAACGTCAGCACAAGAATGGTTTATCGGGAGCGTCATGAAATGGGTTTCCATGGCCGAGCAGTCGCACACAAGCCTAAGATCACCATGTGCAATGCCAAGCGTCGACTGGAGTGGTGTAAAGCTCGCCTCCATTAGACTCTGGAGCAGAGGAAATGCGTTCTCTGGAGTGATGAATCACACTTCACCATTTGGCAGTCTGATGGACAAATCTGGGTTTAGTGGATGCCAGGAGAATGCCACCTGCCCGAATGCCTAGTGCCAACTGTACATTTTAATGGAGGAGGAATAATGGTCTTTGTCGTATTTTTTTTTTTTAATGTTTCGGGCTGGGCCCCTTAGTTCCAGTGAAGGGAAATACAATGGCATTCTAGACGATTCTGTGCTTCCAACTTCGTGGCAACAGTTTGAGGAAGGCCCTTTCCTGTTTCAGCATAATAATGCCCCGTGCACAAGGTGAGGTCCATATAAAGATGGTTTCTCGATCAGTGTGAAAGAACTTGATTAGCCTGCACAGAGGACTGACCTCAACTCCATCAAACACCATTGGGATGAATTGGAACGCTGACACATCAGTGCCCAACCTCACTATAATGCTCTTGTGTTTGAATGGAAGCAATGTTCCAACATCTAGTGGAAAGCCTTCCCAGAATAGTGGAGGCTGGTATAGCAGCAAAGGGGGGGGCCAACTCTCATATTAATGCTGAATATTTCAGAATGAGATGTTTGCCGAGCAGGTGTCCACATACTTTTGGTCATGTAATGTATTTGTATTGTTAGAGCTTTGTTAGGTCTGTTCTGAAGTCGGACTGCAGAGTCACAAGGTGACTTGTAATTTTCAGTATCTATAGTAGGGCTGGGAATTGCCAGGGACCTCACGATACGATATTATAATACGAAGGTGCCGATACAATATGTATTGCTATTCTCACGATTCTATATGTATTACGATTTGATGTTCCTAACATTGCTCACCTATACCTCTGCTGCAGAGAGACGAGAGCCATGAGAACTAATTTTGATCAGTCAGGGGAAGTGCTGAAAACCATGTTGGTTCACTATTTTTAAAGAGGATAGAGAACAAACTATATGAACTACAACATTAGGGATTCTGCACCTGGCTTTACTCTACTGTGTCTAAAGGTTCACAGTCTTGACGAAAGATTGATGTATTTGATCCAACCCCATCCAGAGAACAAGGAGAGTCTGGTGGTGAACTACGAGGACCTAGCAGCCAGGGAGCATGTCCTGGCCTACTTCCTGCCCGAGGCGCCAACTGAGATGCTGAAGATATTTGACGAGGCAGCCAAGGAGGTAGTCCTGGCCATGTATCCAAAATACGACCGCATCGCTCAGGAGATCCACGTCAGGATCTGCAACCTGCCCCTCGTCGAGGAGCTGAGATCCCTCAGGTTAATACTGATCACATGTCTTCCATGATTTAAAAAAAAAAGTAGACTCCGCGATACAAATTTAGCATTAGTAGATCAGGCCTGACTTTTGCAGTAACAACAGAGCGAGAGGCTCGTCTCCTACAGTGTCACAGAGCTACAACGTGGCAGTAGAGTTGAGGGAACTCGCATGCACACAGGCTGATACTGAGCCTCTTGCATCACTTCCTCTCTATAGGATTAATATGAATGCTTTTTCTCCTCTCCAGACAACTCCACCTGAACCAGTTGATCCGTACCAGTGGAGTGGTGACCTGCTGTACAGGTGTTCTACCGCAGCTGGGAATGGTCAAGTACAACTGTAACAAGTGTAACTTCATCCTGGGGCCCTTCTTCCAATCCCAGAACCAGGAAGTGAAGCCAGGTTCCTGCCCTGAGTGCCAGTCTTTCGGCCCCTTCGACATTAATATGGAGTTGGTGAGTCAGTCGACCAATAGAAATACTCATAAAAAGGTTAGAAACATGAGTGGACCAATAAAAATAGTATCTAATGAGGTTGAACCAGGAAGGGAAGCCAGGCTTCTGCCCTCAGCGCCACGGCGGATTCTTCACCAGAATGTGAAGGCTGAGGGGCTGACTAATAGATAGACTAGGCAATAAATAAGTGTTTTTGACCACTGATAAATTTTTTTATCAGACTGTGTACCAGAACTACCAGCGAATCACCATCCAGGAGAGCCCCGGGAAGATCGCCGCTGGCCGCCTCCCACGCTCCAAAGATGCCATCCTGTTGGCTGACCTGGTGGACCAATGCAAACCTGGAGACGAAATAGTAAGTTTGACTCCTAACAGAACTAGTCTCTCTAATTCTCAACACTGTAGGGCAGTGTAACATTGTCTGCTTGTGGGATGTACGGGGCTGTGAGACGAAAGACTCATGTCATTGCATCAAGTATTATTTTAGTAGGTACTTGATGAATGCGAGGCCATTCTGAACAGCCATGTTTTTTACTTTTATTTTCTAATCCCAGCATCATGTCTGGAGTTAACATTCTAGATGCTTCTTGTCAAAGAGAATGTTAACATTCTAGATGCTTCTTGTCAAAGAGAATGTTAACATTCTAGATGCTTCTTGTCAAAGAGAATGTTAACATTCTAGATGCTTCTTGTCAAAGAGAATGTTAACATTCTAGATGCTGCTTGTCAAAGAGAATGTTGACTTAATAACCTAGCTAGCTGGTTGTAATAATAACTGCTCTTTTCCTCCAGGAACTGACCGGGATCTACAACAACAACTATGACGGCTCTCTGAACATGGCCAACGGCTTCCCAGTGTTCGCTACAGTCATCATGGCCAATCATATCGCTCGTAGAGACAACAAAGTGGCCGTGGCTGAGCTCACTGACGAGGACATCAAGGCCATCGTGGCGCTGTCCAAGGACGAGCGCATCGGCGAGAGGGTAAGTTAGTAACACCTACTGGTAAACTGTCAGACCACGAGCACATCAGAGAGAGACTCCATTAGGAGGGACTTTGCTGGTGCGACGTCAGACCACGAGCACCTCGGAGAGAGGGTGAGTTAGGTGGGACCCTGCTGGTACGGTGGGGGACCCTGCTGGTACGGTGGGGGACCCTGCTGGTACGGTGAGGGGGTGGAGGACCCTGCTGGTACGGGGGGACACCCTGCTGGTACGGTGAGGGGAGGGGGGCCCTGCTGGTACGGTGGGGACCCTGCTGGTACGGTGAGGGGGTGGGGGACCCTGCTGGTACGGGGGGGACGACACCCTGCTGGTACGGTGAGGGGAGGGGACCCTGCTGGTACGGTGAGGGGGGACCCTGCTGGTACGGTGAGGGGGGGGGGACCCTGCTGGTACGGTGAGGGGGGGACCCTGCTGGTACGGTGAGGGGGGACCCTGCTGGTACGGTGAGGGGGGACCCTGCTGGTACGGTGAGGGGGGACCCTGCTGGTACGGTGAGGGGGGACCCTGCTGGTACGGTGAGGGGGACCCTGCTGGTACGGTGAGGGGGGACCCTGCTGGTACGGGGGGGGACCCTGCTGGTACGGTGAGGGGGGGGGGACCCTGCTGGTACGGGGGGACCCTGCTGGTACGGGGGGGGGACCCTGCTGGTACGGTGAGGGGGACCCTGCTGGTACGGGGGGACCCTGCTGGTACGGGGGGACCCTGCTGGTACGGTGAGGGGGGGACCCTGCTGGTACGGTGAGGGGGACCCTGCTGGTACGGGGGGGACCCTGCTGGTACGGTGAGGGGGGGGACCCTGCTGGTACGGGGGGACCCTGCTGGTACGGTGAGGGGGGGGACCCTGCTGGTACGGGGGGACCCTGCTGGTACGGTGAGGGGGGACCCTGCTGGTACGGTGAGGGGGGGCCCTGCTGGTACGGTGAGGGGGGGGACCCTGCTGGTACGGTGAGGGGGGACCCTGCTGGTACGGTGAGGGGGGGGACCCTGCTGGTACGGTGAGGGGGACCCTGCTGGTACGGTGAGGGGGACCCTGCTGGTACGGTGAGGGGGACCCTGCTGGTACGGTGAGGGGGGACCCTGCTGGTACGGTGAGGGGGACCCTGCTGGTACGGTGAGGGGGGACCCTGCTGGTACGGGGGGACCCTGCTGGTACGGTGAGGGGGCCCCTGCTGGTCGGTGAGGGGGGACCCTGCTGGTACGGTGAGGGGGGACCCTGCTGGTACGGTGAGGGGGGACCCTGCTGGTACGGTGAGGGGGGACCCTGCTGGTACGGTGAGGGGGGGGGGACCCTGCTGGTACGGTGAGGGGGGACCCTGCTGGTACGGTGAGGGGGGGGGACCCTGCTGGTACGGTGAGGGGGGGGACCCTGCTGGTACGGTGAGGGGGACCCTGCTGGTACGGTGAGGGGGGACCCTGCTGGTACGGTGAGGGGGGGGACCCTGCTGGTACGGTGAGGGGGACCCTGCTGGTACGGTGAGGGGGGGACCCTGCTGGTACGGTGAGGGGAGGGGGCCCTGCTGGTACGGGGGGGACCCTGCTGGTACGGTGAGGGGGGGGGGCCCTGCTGGTACGGTGAGGGGAGGGGGGCCCTGTGGTCATAAGTCCTTCAGTCTTTTTCTTTGATGTATTTAATAACAGATACAAGCCCATTGACATACTGTGGAAACAATTATTAATGGCTTGTGGCACAATATACACTGAATGTACAAAACAATAGGAACACCTTCCTAATATTAATTTGCACCCCATTCTGTTTTGCCCTCAGAACAGCCTCAATTCATCAGGGCGTTTTATTTAAAGCGTTCCACAGGGATGCTGGCCCATGTTGACTCCAATGCTTCCCACAGTTGTGTCAAGTTGGCTGGATGTCCTTTGGGTGGTGGAACAATTATTGATACACACAGGAAAAACTGTTGAGATTGGAAAAACCCAGCAGCGTTGCAGCTCTTGTCACAAACCGTTGTCCCTACTACCATGCCCTGTTCAAATGCACGTAAATATTTAGTCTTGTCCATTCACCCTCTGAATGGCCACATACACAATCCATGTATCAAGACTTAAAAATTCTTCTTTAACCTGTCTCCTCCCCTTCATCTACACTGATAGGTGACATCAATAAGGGACCATAGCTTTCACCTGGTCAGTGTCTATAGCAAATGTTAATTGTCAATATCTGTAGATTGGCTTTTAGTCATATTTTCTTTAGTCTCATCCCCCACCGGTCCACCCTGTTCATCCCCTACTGTTTACACCCTGTTCATCCCCCCCACAACCGGTCCACCCTGTTCATCCCCTACTGTTTACACCCTGTTCATCCCCTGGGCTGTCTCCTGTTTCTCTGCAGGTCTTTGCCAGTGTCGGCCCCTCCATCTACGGCCATGAAGACATCAAGAGAGGCTTGGCTCTGGCTCTGTTTGGCGGAGAGCCCAAGAACCCAGGTTGGTGAACCATTCAACATCAGCGGTAGCCAACGCTCCTTCTGGAGAACAACCTTCCTTTAAACTGAGTTGGCTGTTTGATCAAATAAAAAAGCATTTTCAGTAGCTTTTTTGAATGAGGGCCACCCTGGTTGGCTGCTCAACCCTCTGCTATGATGCTTCTATCATCTGTCATTTATCCTTCCTCTGTTCTGGGCTCTTACCTTTCCCTCTTTTCTCCAGGTGGGAAGCACAAGGTGCGTGGTGACCTCAACGTGCTCCTGTGCGGTGACCCCGGTACGGCCAAGTCCCAGTTCTTGAAGTACGTTGAGAAGGTGGCCAGCAGAGCGGTGTTCACCACAGGCCAAGGAGCCTCCGCTGTGGGCCTGACCGCCTACGTACAGAGACACCCGGTCACCAGGGAGTGGACCCTGGAGGCTGGAGCCCTGGTGTTAGCAGACAGAGGGGTCTGTCTCATCGACGAGTTTGACAAGGTGAGAGGGAGAAAGGGTTGATATGATGGAAGAAAGGGATTTGGGTTAAACTAAGACTCTAGAGGCTAGGACCCTGGTGTTAATGGACAGAGGGGTCTGTCTCATCGACTTTAAGGTGTGGGGGAAAGGAGATGGTTAAGGTGTGTGTGGGGGAGGGTGGTTGAGGTGTGGGAGGGAAATGTGTGGGTTAGACTTGGGAGACCAAGTATAGTATATTTGAATGGAAGTGTAGGTTTTCCTGTCTGTGGACACTCCTGTCCCCCTCCTGTAGACTGCAGTGCTCAACATGTCTCCTCTCCAGATGAACGATGCAGACAGGACCAGTATCCATGAGGCCATGGAACAACAGAGCATCTCCATCTCCAAGGCTGGCATCGTCACCTCGCTCCAGGCACGCTGTACTATCATCGCTGCTGCCAACCCTATCGGTGGTCGCTACGACCCGTCTCTGACCTTCTCTGAGAACGTGGATCTGACCGAGCCCATCGTGTCTCGTTTTGACATCCTGTGTGTAGTCAGAGATACTGTGGACCCAGTGCAGGTATAGACTATTGGCCAACTTCTCAGCTTTCTGTTGTTCTCGCATCATCCCTGTAATGAGATGACCGGATGTTTTGTTAGTTAGCTGATTGAATTGACACTTTGTAACGGTTTTGACTTGAGGTTATTATTTATAGGGGTGCCAGGTAGGTTGTGCCTACCAGAGAAAACATTGGTTTCTCCTTTTAGTTTGGGTGGGAATGAGTCCCATCTGGTCCGTCAAGTCTACACCAATACAAAGGACTTATGTAAAAGTCAGGATGGAAATAAACTTTTCATAAACCCTTAAAACATTGGAAAGAACTTCAAAAACAACTATATTCTTTTGCGTGGGTTGTATTAGCAACAACAATGATTACACACATATAATAATATCACAATGAGTTCTGGTTCCTCCAGAAATGTCCTGTACCTCGGGCCTAAAAAGAGTCCAGCCCGGTAAAGGAGTTCAGTGAACTCAAGTGACTTTTGTCACGCAATGTTTGTCCGTTCATTCCGTGTAGCGTAAACCCAGTATTAAACATACAATCAATATAACAATTATTTTACCACAGAACTTTAAAGCGTATCAACTCTTACTAAGTCCTCAACTACAACTAACTACATAAATCAAAGTATACATCGCATCAAAACAAATGAAATACCGTATACAAAAAGGTGGTAGTCAGTCGGTCAGTCAGACAATCCAATCCGCCAATAGATCTCCAGCGGAGAAAGGCCACGAAGAACGGAGAGGTGTGGTCCACGGACGCAAAGAGTGGATCCGATCCTGGGTAAACTCTCTTAGGCTACAAAACACACGTTTAACGGCAACAAAACAAACGGAATAGAGAAGCTTCGGCACTGAGGGTTGAACACATCCTCATTCACGTCTCCATCACAACCCCTTTGCGCAGCTGATGCTGGCTATTTAATTGGGAATTAAAGGGAAAGCGCCCTATTGGAAGGAGCTGCACTGAGACGGTTCAGAATAATTCAGGGCCGTCACACACCCCTCCCCTGGAAAAAGCCGACCATTGCCCTGGAAGGCACATCTTGGTCGGGGAAACCGAGAAAGGTCTCATCGCTTTCCTCTACAAAAATATTCATTACTTTTTGGAGCTCACGCTCCTCAGCTGAAGGATCACAGGCCTTAAGGTGTGAGACTTCTGAGTCTGGGAATCCAAGAAAAGTCTCCTCACTTTCCTCTTCAAAGATATCCAGGACCTTGCGGCGCTCAATCGCCTCAATTCCTCAGCCGAGGGGTAACAGGCCTTAAGGCGTGAGACATGGACAACGCGCATATCTTCACCTGTGTCCTCTTTCACCACTCGGTAGTTCAAAGGGCCCATCTGCTCCACAATCCTATATGGTCCTTGCCATTTAGGAGCGAGCTTGGCAGAGAAGAATTGTTCAGCTTTCGAGTAAGGATGAGAGCGAAGCCACACCCGATCACGAAGCTGGAACTGCATGTCTCGTCTGTTCTTATCATAATTTCTCTTCTGCTTGAGTCGAGCCTGGATCGTGTTCTTTGAGACAAGAGCTCTCAAGTCGGGAGATGGACTACCTGGTCATAGCAAGCAGCGTCTGGAGTAAGCTGCTGGGGCTGTAGCACCATATCCAAGGGTCCTCGGAGAGGACGACTTAGGTTCAGCTCTGCAGGTGTGACTCCAGTGGACTCTTGCACAGCAGAATTCAGGGCAAATCGAAACTCGTGAAGGTGCTTGTCCCAGTGTTTGTGCTGGGTCCCTACATAGGAAGCAATCATTGTCTTCAATGTCTTCTTTGCAATATTGCAACCTTCTAACATGTCTTTGTCCCTCATTTACAGGATGAGATGCTGGCTCGTTTCGTGGTGGGAAGCCACATCAAGCATCACCCCAGCAACAAGGAGGGTGGCATGGCTGGTTTGGAGGAGGTGGTTCTGCCCAACACCACAGACGTGCCTCCTATCCCCCAGGAGCTGCTGAGGAAATACATAATGTACTCCAAGGAAAGGGTCCGGCCCAAACTCAACCAGATGGACCAGGATAAAGTGGCTCGCATCTACAGCGACCTGCGCAAAGAGTCCATGGTGAGTGTGTCACAACCGGTGGTTCGAGCCCTCAGCCGGTAAGACTGTAAGCTAGCTAGCTGAGCTAAAGCCTGGGGAGATGATGCAAGGCCCTTAGCTGGCATGGGCCGATTTCATGTTTTAATTTACTTTCTGAGTTGATGCCGAAACGGATACTTTTATCATGTAGTTGTATTTTGTCCTTGAGGGGTGTCGTGACCTTCATCTGTCCAAACTGTCTACTGTCAATAACAATTGAATAACTTAATGTGTCTGTGTAGGCGACAGGCAGCATCCCCATCACGGTACGTCACATCGAGTCTATGATCCGCATGGCGGAGGCCCACGCCAGGATGCACCTCCGAGACTACGTAGTGGAGGACGACGTCAACATGGCCATCAGAGTCATGCTGGAGAGCTTCATCGACACTCAGAAGTTCAGCGTCATGAGGAGCATGAGGAAGGTAAGCACAGGGAATGTGCTAGACTATTCGTGGTTTCGTGTTCACTACAGCAAATTGTAGCAAACCGTTTTGCAGCGGAAAAGGGTCATATGTGTTCTTCTAGTTCTGTGAAGGGTAAGATGGTGCAGGAGGGAGGAAAAGGGTCATATGTGTTCTTCTAGTTCTGTGAAGGGTAAGATGGTGCAGGAGGGAGGAAAAGGGTCATATGTGTTCTTCTAGTTCTGTGAAGGGTAAGATGGTGCAGGAGGGAGGAAAAGGGTCATATGTGTTCTTCTAGTTCTGTGAAGGGTAAGATGGTGCAGGAGGGAGGAAAAGGGTCATATGTGTTCTTCTAGTTCTGTGAAGGGTAAGATGGTGCAGGAGGGAGGAAAAGGGTCATATGTGTTCTTCTAGTTCTGTGAAGGGTAAGATGGTGCAGGAGGGAGGAAAAGGGTCATATGTGTTCTAGTTCTGTGAAGGGTAAGATGGTGCAGGAGGGAGGAAAAGGGTCATATGTGTTCTTCTAGTTCTGTGAAGGGTAAGATGGTGCAGGAGGGAGGAAAAGGGTCATATGTGTTCTTCTAGTTCTGTGAAGGGTAAGATGGTGCAGGAGGGAGGAAAAGGGTCATATGTGTTCTAGTTCTGTGAAGGGTAAGATGGTGCAGGAGGGAGGAAAAGCCCAACATAGATTTGTCTCCACTTAAGTGGTCATACACTATTAATA
Organism: Oncorhynchus tshawytscha; assembly: GCF_018296145.1. Lineage (NCBI taxonomy): Eukaryota > Metazoa > Chordata > Actinopteri > Salmoniformes > Salmonidae > Oncorhynchus > Oncorhynchus tshawytscha. The sequence goes on from NC_056435.1 coordinate 66,944,426, forward strand.
TAGAAGGGTTGGACTGTCTGTCACAACAAGGTGAATACAGTATGTCTAACACTGGTTCCTGGTCCTCTTGATGTTACCTGGCACTCAGACGAGATGACAAACTGCTGCTTTTTATTCTGAAACTAATTCGGACCTGCCAACATGTACGCATTTTGCGTACCAACTATGCAATTCTCTGTCCAGGTACGAGATCCGAGTTAAAAGTATGCAGAAATGAATAGGGCCTGATTTGGTATTTATTTTACATAACAAAAACTGAGTAAATCTCACATCCCGATTCTCGAGCTGCAACACACAGACATGTACGGAGTTTGTGTCAACGGACATGGAGATGAATACATCATTATTGGACGTAGCTGCCCTGTGTCTGGCCCCCCTCCTGTTTGTTGTGAAGCTGAGTTTGCAGACTGTCAGCTGTACGTGAACACATGGACAAATCCCTTTTCGACCCCGTGTGTTGTGGAAAGGTGAACACTAATTGTTTCAAGCTAACGTCAGAGAACATAAGATGGACATTCAGTGGGCTCTGAAGGGCCAGCAGTTCACTCGCATTTTGCTATTGAAAGAAATGAAATGGAAAAATACCTGGTCGCGTTTGTGGGAGTGGGATACACATTTTAGTTCTGCATCTCATTAGGTGTTTTCCATTTAACATTACGAGGACCTGATAGACGGACCTGATAGACGGTAACTACTTCTGATCCACGTCACAAAAAGTATAATCAAAAATAAATATGAACCTCTTGTCATTAAGTGGAGTCGGGAGTTTAGAAGACGGCGCGATGAAGAATGAACGAGTGTCCGGTATTAGTTATAGAGGCAATGCTTCTAAAACGCCTTGGCACTAGATTTGAGATTGTATCAATTTCAAAAATCTGAAATTATGTTTGCGCTGCAAAGAAATACAATGAGCACCTTTTTACATGGGCTGAAACACCAGACTCTTTTAGCGAACAGCAGTCAGATTCTCTTTACGGTAACCTACTGAACAGCAGTCAGATTCTCTTTACGGTAGCCTACTGAACAAGCTTAGCCTAGTTAAGCTTTGTGTAGCCTGACTTCTACCATGGGTGTAAATGGAATGCTGTCAAAGTATTCCAACATTTTGCAAGACTTGATTTAGTACAATTCTACAATTGCGATCAGACTCACAAACAGCATGCGCACAAGCGTGGGGGGGGGGGATCTCAATTCGGCGTGTTGAATCTCATTTGCCGCATGCGTCTGGCACTCTAAAAGTTTGGACAGGGTTGCCAGGTCTGCTAAACTTATCCCTTGTTTCCTCCTCTCTCTAGACGTTTGCCCGTTACCTGGCGTTCAGAAAAGACAACAATGAGTTGCTGCTGTTCATCCTGAAGCAGCTGGTGTCAGAGCAGGTGGCGTATCAGAGGAACCGGTACGGAGCACAGCAGGACACCATCGAGATCCCAGAGAAAGACCTGGTGGACAAGGTAATGAGCTGTTAGTCATGAAGCTGGTGTCTTAATGAATGGTGTAAAATGTATTCCTTTCATTTCTACTGTAATGTACTATACCGAGCTGCTAACCATGGTGCAATCTCAATCTGAGATCGTTTCCTCTCGGTCTCCTCTCCCTCATTGTATTCTAGCAAGATGCGTCAGCGCTGTGGTAGTAGGATTCAGTCTTAGTCCTGAATTGAAGCTTTGCCTGTTTGATGGTTCGTCTGAGGGCATGGCGGGAATTCATATAAGTGTCCCGCTCCTTGAAAGCGTCAGCTCTACCCTTTAGCTCTGTGCAGATGTTGCCTGTAATCCTTGGCTTCTGGTTGGGATATGTACGTACAGTCACTGTGGGGACAACGTCATTGATGAAGCTGGTGACGGAGGTGGTGTACTCCTCAATGCCATTTGATGAATCCCGTAACATATTCCAGTCTGTGCTAGCAGAACACTCCTGTAGTATCCTCGTCATCTGACCACTTCCGTATTGAGCGAGTCACTGGTGCTTCCTGCTTTAGTTTTTGCTTGTAAGCAGGAATCAGGAGGATAGAATTATGGTCAGATTTTCCAAATGGAGGGTGAGCTTTGTATGCTTCTGTGTGGAGTAACGGTTGTATAGAGTAGTGTGAAGTTGCTTTCTATTTCTGTTCTTCCCCTTGGGGAAAATGTTTAACTTGTTGTCAATGCTGATATAAACTGAACAAAAATATAAATGCAACATTCTATATCTTGACTAGATTAAACATAATTTGGGGCTATTTGTGAAGTTCAATAGTTTCCCCCATATACAGTGCATTCGGAAAGTATTCAGACCCCTTGACATTTTCCACATTTTGTTACGTTGCAGCCTTATTCTAAAATTGATTAAATTGCTTGTTTCCCTCAATCTACACACAAACAATACCCCATAATGACAAAGTGAAAACGGGTTTAGATTTTTTTACAAATAAGTATTCAGACCCTTTACTCAGTACTTTGTTGAAGCACTTTTGGCAGCAATATCAGCCTCGAGTCTTCTTGGGTATGACGCTACAAGTTTGGCACACCTGTTTTTGGGGAGTTTCTCCCATTCTTATCTGCAGATCCTCTCAAGTTCTCAGGTTGGATGGGGAGTGTTGCTGCACAGCTATTTTCAGGTCTCTCCAGAGATGTTTGATTGGGTTCAAGTCAGGGCTCTGGCTGGGCCACAAAGAGTCTTAGAGACTTGTCCCGAGGCCACTCCTGCGCTGTCTTGGCTGTGTGCTTAGGGTCGTCGTCCTGTTGGAAGGTGAACCTTCGCCCCATAAGCCACCTCAAGTCATTTTAGAGTTTGGCAGTACTTCCAACTGGCCTTACAACGCAGACATGTGTGGGCAAGCGGTTTCCTGTAAAACGAGTGCCCCCTGTTGGGTTTGTGGTTATGGAATTGCCAGACATAAGTTACTGACAACTAACACAATTGCATTTTATCCATGACAATTTGAATGCAAAGGAATACCGTGATGAGATCCTGTTTTTTTGCGGGGGTGGTATCTGTATTACCAGTCCTGTGAAATCCATAGATTAGGGCCCAATAAATGTATTTAAATTGACTAATCTCCTCATGTGAACTATAACTCAGTAACAATCTTTTTGAAATTGTTGCATTTTGCCTTTTCGTTCAGTATAGTTGAATTGTTCTGTTCTCTCCTTCCCCAGGCCAGACAGATCAGCATCCACAACCTGTCAGCGTTCTATGACAGCGAAGCGTTCCGATCCAACAAGTTCTCTCACGACATGAAGAAGAAGCTGATCCTGCAGCAGTTCTAAGTCTGTCCATCTGCTGTTGCCTGGGGGACGACTACCTACTGTGTTCTAAATGCACCCTATTCCCTATGTAGTGCACTACGTTTGGACCTGGGACCGTAGGGTAGTGCACTAGTTTTGGACCAGGGCTCACAGGGTGCTGTTTGGGGGCACTATCTCAGTCTGGATGTGTAAATAATTGTAAATATTTGTCACGCTGTTGGGAGAATTCTAATAAATCGTAAAATGGCCAATTTCTTAGCAATGTTACAATTGGACTGGATTCATGGTCTGGATTCATTGTACGACTTGTGTGAATGTAACATGTATATTTCTTCATTATGAACTTTTCAACTTTCTCATCTTAGAACACAGCTTGTGTGTTGTCAAATTGAAGTGTTTTTGTAATGTTATGGTTTAGCTGTATTCATGTTTTTGAAAGATAAACTACAATAGTTCTGGGTTAATTTTGGTCGACCCAGAACTAAAGTATTGCATAATTTGACTGCACCATGTACACTTAGCAAAAAATAATAATAAACAGAACATGTAAAGTGTTGGTTTCATGATCTGAAATAAAAAAATACCTTAAATTGTACATTTCTCTCATTTTGTGCACACATTTGTTTTTCCCCTGTTCGTGAGCATTCCTCCTTTGCCAAGATCATTAATCCACCTGACAGGTGTGGTCTATCAAGAAAGTTGATGAAAAGGCATTACACAGGTGCACCTTGTTGGTTCCATTAATATGCTGTTTTGTCTACAATGCTACTGATGTCAAGTTTTGAGGGAGCGTGCAATTGGCATGCTGACTGCAAGAATGTCCACCAGAGCTGTTGCCAGAGTGAGTATTGAATGGTAATTTCTCTACCATAAGCTGCCTCCAATGTTGTTTTGGAGAATTTGGCAGTATGTCCAACTGGCCTCACAACTGTAGACCACATGTAACCACGCCAGCCCAGAACCCACACATCTTGCTTCACCTTTAGGATGGTCTGAGGGTGGGTGCTGAGGAGTTTTTCTGTCTAATATAGCCCCTTTGTTAGGAAACAACTCATTCTGATTGTCTGTGCCTGGCTCCCCAGTGGGTGGGCCTTTGCCCACCCATGGCTGCACCCCTGCCCAGTCATGTGTAATCCATAGATTAGGGCCTAATGAATGTATTTAAATTGACTGATTTCCTTTAATGAACTTGTACTCAGTAAAATATTAAAGTTGTTGCATTTTATATTTTTCTGTATATATTTACGTTGTCTGTCCGTGAGAGGTGTTGTGGATAGTCTGTGATTTCAGGTTGGACTCAGTCTTCTTGATGTTGTAATATGGTTTTCATCTGTACCAATGACTTTAATGCTGACCTTCATGCATTACAGTTCTGGGACTGTAGAAGTCAGGGATTTTTTGGGTTAATAAATGACAATTATTGAAGCTTGCCACGTGTACTGAAGACATGGTCAGAACGTGTATTTAGGAGGACTCAAAGTGTCATTTGCGGACAGTGTGTCACCTGCTGCCACTGCAAGGATCAACATCTGTAGTCCTAGTGGCCTGCTGCATGTACAGCTCTATCAGCGAATCGACATTTATGGGTGTGTCGGTGACGTAGAATACACATTGTTATAGCCTCGAGTCTCGCCATTCATAAAGGCGGTTTCTTCTGGTTAAAAATCACTGCAACCAGTTTTCCATCCAACCATTCTATGCAGATTTTTTTATTTAAATTACTTAACCTTTATATAACTAGGCAAGTCAGTTAAGAACAAATTCTTATTTACAATGACAGCCTTCACCGGGCAAAGACGGACGACGCTGGGCAAATTGTGCGCCGCCCTGTGGGACCATATGGGACTCCCAATCACAGCCGGTTGTGATACAGCCTGGATTCAACCAGTGACATCTCTTGCACTGAACCGCAGTGCTTTAGACCCCTGCGCCACTCGGGAGCCTGGAGTAATTAGCTGACTCATGAAAAAAGTGACTACTGGGCTGACGGAAACAGGACAATTTTATAAATGTGGAAAGAATTTGTTCGTTCGACACGGTATCTTTTTGTGTGTAAAATATATCATGCGTGAAATGGCGGTGGAAACTCTTTTATGTGCAAATTTTGATATAATAACCATATCGAAGTCAATTATCTTGGCAGTCACGTGATGATATGTTGTGTGGACCTCCCACTCGGGAAACAATGTAGTTTATTAGGCTACATATGAAATAAGTCATGATAAACTTCATGGGGTGGTGAAAGTGCACGTGATGAGTTTTGATGATCCTTTCCAATAAATATCAAGCTTCTTATTCTGGTGACATGATTGATGCTTGACTGCCATTTGACAAATAAAAATATCCATAATAGATTACCACAGTATGAGTCATAATACCCATAAAACCTAGCGGTCAAACAAGGAAATGGTTCCAATAGTTTTTCCAACATTCATTTTTCCTATAGGGGATTTTAGAAACACTTAAAACAAGGGCTGTGTTTCGTGAAGGCTTACCCTGGCGTGACATTTTAGAACCGCGTAAATCTCTCTAAGACAAGACAACTTTTATCAATTATATTCACCAGTATTTACCCCCCCAAAATGAAATGCTAATTAGCTGCTAATGTGGCTATCATAAAGAACTACAAATACCATGATGATCTGGACGAGACTGCCAAATCAAAGAAAATGTAAGGATCTCTGGATTAACTATCTAACGTTTTAGCTAAATTTAGTCGTTTATAAATTGGCTATATTTCTTTAAATTGACAATTCTGTGATCTGTCTTGGGCAAGTTTTAAATTGACAATACCTGTTAGCAAAGGTGTCAGCTGGAGATGACGTGCAAGAGCATGCTGGGATTTGTAGTCTTGCATGATGTCTACTTTGATGCTAATTAGCATTTTTCGAATTTGAGAGTAAATGAAGCTGAATTATATTGATAAAAGTCACCGTGTCTGAGAGAGATTTAGATGGATATCAAAACGTCACACCAGGGTAGACCTACACGAAACACAGCCCTTATTTGAAGTGTTCCTGAAATTCCCTTTTGGAAAAATGAAAAACTATCCCTCTGGCAGCCGCTACTCTTCCTGGTGTCCAAACACATTAAGACACTTAGATTACATATCAAACAAAATATAAAACAGTACATACATCATATAACATTATTACAACACTACAGATCTACAATACAGCATGTATACTACCACCTTACAACAATATTACAATGTACAGTCGTGGCCAAAAGTTTTGAGAATGACACAAATATTAATTTTCACAAAGTCTGCTGCCTCAGTGTCTAGATATTTTTTGTCAGATGTTACTATGGAGTACTGAAGTATAATTACAAGCATTTCATAAGTGTCAAAGGCTTTTATTGACAATTATATCAAGTTGATGCAAAGAGTCAATATTTGCAGTGTTGACCGTTCTTTTTCAAGACCTCTGCAATCCGCCCTGGCATGCTGTCAATTCACTTCTGGGCCACTTCCTGACTGATGGCAGCACATTCTTGCATGATCAATTCTTGGAGTTTTCAGAATTTGTGGGGTTTTGTTTGTCCACCTGCCTCTTGAGGATTGACCACAAGTTCTCAATGGGATTAAGGTCTGGGGAGTTTCCTGGCCATGGACCCAAAATATCAATGTTTTGTACCGTGAGCCACTTATAACTTTTGCCTTATGGCAAGGTGCTCCATCATGCTGGAAAAGGCATTGTTCATCACCAAACTGTTCCTGGATGGTTGAGAGAAATTGCTCTCGGAGGATGTGTTGATACCATTCTTTATTCATGGCTGTGTTCTTAGGCAAAATTGTGAGTGAGCCCACTTCCTTGGCTGAGAAGCAACCCCCCACATGAATGGTCTCAGGATGCTTTACTGTTGGCATGACACAGGACTGATGGTAGCGCTCACCTTGTCTTCTCCGGACAAGCTTTTTTTTGGGATGCCCCAAACAATCGGAAAGGGGATTCATCAGAGAAAATGACTTCACCCTAGTCCTCAGCAGTCCAATCCCTGTACCTTTTGCAGAATATCAGTCTGTCCCTGATGTTTTTCCTGGAGAGAAGTGGCTTCTTTGCTGCTCTTCTTGACACCAGGCCATCCTCCAAAAGTATTTGCCTCACTGTGCGTACAGATGCACTCACACCTGCCTGCTGCCATTCCTGAGCAAGCTCTGTACTTGTGGTGCCACGATCCCGCAGCTGAATCAACTTTAGGAGACTGTCCTGGCGCTTGCTGGACATTCTTGGGTGCCCTGAAGCCTTCTTCACAACAATTCAACCGCTCTCCTTGACGTTCATGATGATCTGATAAATGGTTGATTTAGGTGCAATCTTACTGGCAGCAATATCCTGGCCTGTGAAGCCTTTTTTTGTGCAAAGCAATGATGAATCAATCGCTGGTTGAAAACTGTTTTCTGCCACTCCCAAAAGAAAGAATTTTGAGATAATTGTCCCTCTTTCTGGGACTCACCCACAAACAGGCCCAAGCCTGGCCTGTTGAGGAGTGACGGACTACATCCTAGCTGGAGGGGTGCTCTCATCTTATCTGCGAACATAGACAAGGCTCTAACTCCCTTAGCTCCACAATGAAATAGGGTGCAGGCCAGGCAGCAGGCTGTTAGCCAGCTTAGTGGAGTCTGCCACTAGCACAGTCAGTATAGTCAGCTCAGCTATCCCCATTGAGACCGTGTCTGTGCCTCGACCAAGGTTGGGCAAAACTAAACATGGCGGTGTTTGCCTTAGCAATCTCAAGAATAAAGACCTCCTCCATTCCTGCCATTATTGAAAGAGATTGTGATACCTCACATATCAAAATAGGGCTACTTAATGTTACATCCCTCACTTCCAAGGAATTTATAGTCAGTGAACTAATCACTGATCATAATCTTGATGTGATTGGCCTGACTGAAACATGGCTTAAGCCTGATGAACTTACTGTGTTAAATGAGGCCTCACCTCCTGGTTACACTAGTGACCATATCCCCATTGCATCCCGCAAAGGTGGAGGTGTTGCTAACATATACGATAGCAAATTTCAATTTACCAAAAATAAACAACGTTTTTGTCTTTTGAGCTTCTAGTCATGAAATCTATGCAGCTTACTCAATCACTTTTCATAGCTACTCTTTACAGGCCTCCTGGGCCATATACTGCGTTCCTCACTGAGTTCCCTGAATTCCTATCGGACCTTGTAGTCATAGCAGATAATATTCTAATTTTTGGTGACTTTAATATTCACATGGAAAAGTCCACAGACCCACTCCAAAAGGCTTTCGGAGCCATCATCGACTCAGTGGGTTTTGTCCAACATGTCTCCGGACCTACTCACTGCCACAGTCATACTCTGGACCTAGTTTTGTCCCATGGAATAAATGATCTTATTGTTTTTCCTCATAATCCTGGACTATTGGACCACCATTTGATTACGTTTGCAATCGCAACAAATCATCTGCTCAGACCCCAACCAAGGAGCATCAAAAGTCGTGCTATAAATCCTCAGACAACCCAAAGATTCCTTGATGCCCTTCCAGACTCCCTCTGCCTAGCCAAGGACGTCAGAGGACAAAAATCAGTTAACCACCTAACTGAGGAACTCAATTTAACCTTGCGCTAGATGCAGTTGCACCCCTAAAAACAAAAACATTTGTCATAAGAAACTAGCTTCCTGGTATACAGAAAATACCCGAGCTCTGAAGCAAGCTTCCAGAAAATTGGAACGTAAATGGCGCCACACCAAACTGGAAGTCTTCCGATTCGTTTGGAAAGACAGTACCGTGCAGTGTCGAAGAGCTCTCACTGCTGCTCGATCATTATATTTTTCCAACCTAATTGAGGAAAATTAAAACAATCAGAAATGTATTTTTGATACTGTCGCAAAGCTAACTAAAAAGCAGCATTCCCCAAGAGAGGATGGCTTTCACTTCAGCAGTAATAAATTCATGAACTTCTTTGAGGAAAAGATCATAATCATTAGAAAGCAAATGATGGACTCCTCTTTAAATCTGAGTATTCCTCCAAAGCTCAGTTGTCCTGAATCTGCACAACCCTGCCAGGACCTAGGATCAAGGGAGACACTCAAGTGTTTTAGTACTACATCTCTTGACATAATAATGAAAATAACCATGGCCTCTAAACCTTCAAGCTGGATACTGGACCCTATTCCAACGAAACTACTGAAAGAGCTGCTTCCTGTGCTTGGCCCTCCTATGTTGAACATAATAAACGGCTCTCTATCCACCGGATGTGTACCAAACTCACTAAAAGTGGCAGTAATAAAGCCTCTCTTGAAAAAGCCAAACCTTGACCCAGAAAATATTAAAAAACTATCGGCATATATCGAATCTCCCATTCCTCTCAATTTTTTTTAGAAAAAGTTGTTGCGCAGCAACTCACTGACTTCCTGAAGACAATGTATACGAAATGCTTCAGTCTGGTTTTAGACCCCATCATAGCACTGAGACTGCACTTGTGAAGGTGGTAAATGTCCTTTTTATGGCGTCAGACTGAGGCTCTGCATCTGTCCTCGTGCTCCTAGACCTAAGTGCTGCTTTTGATACCATCGATCACCACATTATTTTGGAGAGATTGGAAACCCAAATTGGTCTACACTGAGAAGTTCTGGCCTGGTTCAGATCGTATCTGTCTGAAAGATATCAGTTTGTCTCTGTGAATGGTTTGTCCTCTGACAAATCAACTGTAAAATTAGGTGTTCCTCAAGGTTCCGTTTTAGGACCACTATTGTTTTCACTATATATTTTACCTCTTGGGGATGTCATTCGAAAACATAATGTTAACTTTCACTGCTATGCGGATGACACACAGCTGTACATTTCAATGAAATCTGTATTTCAGACCTAAGGAAGTGGATGGCTGCAAACTTTCTACTTTTAAACTCGGACAAAACAGAGATGCTTGTTCTAGGTCCCAAGAAACAAAGAGATCTTCTGTTGAATCTGACAATTAAGCTTGATGGTTGTACAGTCGTCTCAAATAAAACTGTGAAGGACCTCGGCGCTACTCTGGACCCTGATCTCAAGGACAGCTTTTTACCATCTACATAACATTGCAAAAATCAGAAATTTTCTGTCCAAAATCGATGCAGAAAAATAAATCCATGCTTTTGTTACTTCTAGGTTAGACTACTGCAATGCTCTACTTTCTGGCTACCTGGATAAAGCACTAAATAAACTTCAGTTAGTGCTAAATACGGCTGATAGAATCCTGATTAGAACCCCAAAAAATTATCATATTACTCCAGTGCTAGCCTCCCTACACTGGCTTCCTGTTAAGGCAAGGGCTGATTTCAAGGTTTTATTGCTAACCTACAAAGCATTACATGGGCTTGCTCCTACCTATCTTTCCGATTTGGTCCTGCCGTACATACCTACACGTATGCTACGGTCACAAGACGCACACCTCCTAATTGTCCCTAGAATTTCTAAGCAAATAGCTGAAGGCATGGCTTTCTCCTATAGAACTCCATTTTTATGGAATGATCTGCCTACCCATGTGAGAGACGCAGACTCGATCTCAACCTTTAAGTCTTTATTGAAGACTCATCTCTTCAGTAGGTCCAATGATTGAGTGTAGTCTGGCCCAGGAGTGTGAAGGTGAACGGAAAGGCACTGGTGCAACGAACCGCCCTTGCTGTCTCTGCCTAGCCAGTTCCCCTCTCTCCACTGGGATTCTCTGCCTCTAACCCTATTACAGGCACTGGCTTACTGGTGCTCTTCCATGCCGTCCCTGGTGCATCACTTGAGTGGGTTGAGTCACTGACGTGGTCTTCCTGTCTGGATTGGCTCCCCCCCTTGGGTTGTGCCGTGGCGGAAATATTTGTGGGCTATACTCGGCTTTGTCTCAGGATGGTAAGTTGGTGGTTGAGGATATGCCTCTAGTGGTGTGGGGGCTGTGCTTTGGCAAAGTGGGTGGGGTTATATCCTGCCTGTTTGGCCCTGTCCGGGGGTATCATCGGATGGTGCCACATTGTCTCCTGACACCTGATGATTTGGGGGAATCAGTGCATTTGCATGGCAAAGAAGGACTTTGCAATGAATTGCAATTCATCTGATCACTCTTCATAACATTCTGGAGTATATGAAAATTACCATCATACAAACTGAGGCAGTAGACTTTGTGAAAATGTATATTTGTCATTCTCAAAACTTTTTGCCACGACTGTACCTGTGTGTGTAGAGTGCGTGTGCTAGCGCTTGTGTGCGTATGCATGTGTCTGTACCTTTGTGTGTGTGTCTATTCCCAGTCCTCGCTGTTCCATAAGGTGTATTTTTATTTGTTTTTTTCCCAATCTGATTCTACTGTTTGCATCAGTAACCTGATGTGGAAAAGAATTCCATGTAGTCATGGCTCTATGTAGTACTGTGCACCTCCCATAGTCTATTCTGGACTTGGGGGTTGTGAAGAGACCTCTGGTGGCATGTCTTGTGGGTCATGCATGGGTGTCCGAGCTGTGTGCTAGAAGTTTAAACAGACAGCTCGTTACATGCAGCTTGTCAACACTTACAAAAACAAGTAGTGTTCAAGTCAGTCTCTCTTCCACTTTGAGCCATGAGAGATTGACAGCTGTGCTGCCCTGTTCTGAGCCAATTGTAATTTTCCTAAGTCCCTCTTTGTGACACCTGACCACACTACTGAACAGTAGTCCAGCTGCATCAAAACTAGAGCCTGTAGGATCTGCCTTGTTGATAGTGTTGTTAAGAAGGCAGAGCAGTGCTTTTTTATGGACAGACTTCTCCCCATCTTAGCTACTGTTCTATCAATATGATTTGACCATGACAGTTTACAATCCAGCGTTACTCCAAGCAGTTTAGTCACCTCAACTTGTTAAATTTCCACATTATTCATTGCAAGATTTAGTTGGGGTTTAGTGAATGATTTGTCCCAAATACAATGCTTTTTGTTTTGGAAATATTTAGAACTAACTTATTCCTTGCCACCCATTCTGAAACTACCTGCAGCTCTTTGTTAAGTGTTGCAGTCATGTCAGTCGCTGTAGTATCTGACATACATAGACATAAAGATTGAAAAAAAGTAAGGGGCCTAAACAGCTGCCCTGGGGAATTCCTAATGGATTCTGGATTTTGTTTGAGAGGCTTCAATTAAAGAACACCCTCTGTGTTTTGTCAGACAGGTAGCTCTTTATCCACAATATAGCAGGGGGTGTAAAGCCATAACACATACGTTTCTCCAGCAGCAGACTATGATCGATAATGTCAAAAGCTGCACTGAAGTCTAAGAAAACAGCTCCCACAATCTTTTTAGCATAATTTTATCTCAGCCAATCATCAGTCATTTGTGTAAGTGCTGTGCTTGTTGAATGTCCTTCCCTATAAGCATGCTGAAAGTGTGTTATGAATTTGTTTACTGTAAAATAGCATTGTATCTTGTGAAACACCATTTTTTCCCAGAAGTTTACTAAGGGTTGGTAACAGGCTGATTGGTCAGCTATTTGAGACAGTAATGGGGGCTTAACTATTCTTTTTTTATTTTTATTTTTTTAACCTTTATTTAACCAGGCAAGTCAGTTAAGAACACATTCTTATTTTCAATGACGGCCTGGGAACAATGGGTTGACTGCCTGTTCAGGGGCAGAACGACAGATTTGTACCTTGTCAGCTCAGGGGTTTGAACTCACAACCTTCCAGTTGCTAGTCCAACGCTCTAACCACTAGGCTACGCTGCCGACCCTTGGGTAGCGGGATGAGTTTCGCTTCCTTCCAGGCCTGAGTGCACACACTTTCTAGTAGGCTTAAAATGAAGATATGTCAAATAGTAACCATTTTCCTGTTTGACCGCTACATTTAAGTGTATTATGACACCTCCATAATCTCATGTCGACTAGCCTATCAGCACAGTTGGCTACAGCAGCACGTGCCGAATCCAGGGCTGCGTCCAGAACATGTTCATGTTCTTTAACATTCAGTTGAACGGAAACGGTGCTGTACTGAATGACCAGTTGAGAAACGGTGCTGTACTGAATGACCAGTTGAGAAACGGTGCTGTACTGAATGACCAGTTGAGAAACGGTGCTGTACTGAACGACCAGTTGAGAAACGGTGCTGTACTGAACGACCAGGTGAGAAACGGTGCTGTACTGAACGTCCAGTTGAGAAACGGTGCTGTACTGAACGTCCAGTTGAGAAACGGTGCTGTACTGAACGACCAGTTGAGAAACGGTGCTGTACTGAACGACCAGTTGAGAAACGGTGCTGTACTGAACGTCCAGTTGAGAAACGGTGCTGTACTGAACGTCCAGTTGAGAAACGGTGCTGTACTGAACGTCCAGTTGAGAAACGGTGCTGTACTGAACGACCAGTTGAGAAACGGTGCTGTACTGAACGTCCAGTTGAGAAACGGTGCTGTACTGAACGTCCAGTTGAGAAACGGTGAGGGGTTTGGATGTGGGTTGGGGTTGGGGAATGCTGTCAGTATGTCCACTACCCTTTTAAATACATCACTAATTGCTTCAAGCCACACCCACCAAACGGTAGCAAACGTACCTCAAAGTCTGTTAAAGAATGTACAAGAACGTTTTGGGGAAACGTGTCGTTCAGCACAACCGGTTCGGCAATGTAGCAAACGTTCAAGCGAACTGAACGCACCTCAGAGTAGGTACATATTTTTTTTTACATGAACTACTTCATCACGCACAGACTTTATTTGATGGAAACACATCCCTGGTGGGAAAATAGTTTTAAGAATATTCGCATGAACATCTGTCGCCAATTGGATGGAAACCTAGCTACTGTCTGCATGCAAATCAGAGCAGAAGGTTGCCCTCTGAAGTGTCACTGTTGACATTCTGTAACCACGTTTCCATCCACAATTTTTATGCCAGTAAAGTTATACTATATCAAAAAAATACTTTTAAAAAATTATAACAGCTGTGATGGAAACGGGATGTTTCATTACTATTTTATAAATGCAGACGGATAATTTGTTTATTCGACATGGTGGGATCTTATAGTGTCGGTAACATGTATTATGCAAGAAATGCCGGCGAATTCTTCTTTATGCCCAAATATTGATATAATATCCATCACAACAAAGTTATCTTGGAGTCACACGATGATATGTTGTGTGTGGTGCTCCCACTACGACTTGGGAAAGTATGCAATTTATTAGGCTACAGATTTTTTGTTGTGCAATTTCTCTGTTATACTAATCTATAATGAGCCTGTGGTTGATCAATGGGCGAACGCCTGATAGGCTGAGCTGAGGTCACGCAAACGCACATTTTTAAAGTCGAACGCTGCGTTCAGCAAAGAGACCTGCTCCGACTGTCATCAGTTAACCAAGATCCTGGATAATAAAAAATAGAAAGGGTGCCTACAAACCTAAAAAGAGAACATTCTACATTTTCACCTCACTCAAAGCGTGCTATTTTCTGGGTGGCTAAAACCCTAATTTGGTCAAACAGTGTTATCATCATTATTCCTGTAATGTAAGTGTCTGCCCTGCCCCTGCCCCTGTGCCTGTACCCTCGCTGGGGCCTGCTGCTCTGAAGAGCAAGCCACTCTCCTCTCCCCCATGTGCTCAAGAGAAATATTTGTTCTGATAGTATAACATTTCAAAATGCAATTGCGGGGGTAAAAACAACACAGCTTTCAAGCTTCGTACCCTTGTCCCTGTCGAAGAGTGTTTCATTTTTCTGTAGGTATAAATTATATTTCTCAACTCTTAATATTCAGCTTAATAGCAACTATTTTAGAATCAAGATATTTTATATAGCTTTTAGATATAGAGCTGTATCCACGCATTTCACTCACCGGCCATTATGAGGGAATAGGCCTATAGGTCTCATTGATAGTAGGCTACAACTGCAACTTTTCTTTTTAGGGCAAAATGTACTGTTGGATGAATACATGGCTACTAGCAGTGGGTATTATATTTAGAGTCAGTGATATAGTTAATGTGTTTTGAGTTTCCACTTCCTCAGGTGTTCAAACCCCAAATGAATTAGCCTATGATATTTTGGGGCGGCAGGTATCCTAGTGGTTAGAGTGATGGGCCAGTAACCAAAAGGTTGCTGGATCGAATCACCGAGCTGACAAGGTAAAAATGTGTTGTTCTGCCACTGAACAAGGCAGTTAACCCCTCTGTTCCCCGGTAGGCCGTCATTGTAAATAAGAATTTGTTCTTAACTGACTTTCCTAGTGAAATAAAGGTTACATTTAAACTAACACACAAATAGTCTGGCTGGTTAGGACGTAAGGACAGCTAGGTGTGATAAATGGCTGACCTTGGATGCACCGGTTCACGATTATCTGCACTAACTTGTACAGTTGGTGGCAACCAGCCAACATCACTGCACCCCTTGGCGTAAGTTGTCACTAACTTGTACAGCCCATGACTTGGTCGGAATCAAATCATGTTATGAAGTCATTCATAATGATTTAGTCTATTTATTATACTTTTTAATAAATCATTATGAAGGACTTTATAACATGATTACTCATGATTTGATTCCCGACCAAATCATGTACTGGTGCCGCCAACTGTAGAAGTTAGTGACACAACTGACACCAAGAGTGGAGGGATGTGGGCTGGTGTTGATAAAATGCCAGGGCCGAATTCTTGTCCCAGTCTGCCCCTGACCTATCCCCACTGTATTTGCTAGCTGTTGGCTAGAGTACACATGCCAAGACCATGCAGGCACGTTTGCTATGTATGCAAAAAAATAAATAATTGACAACACTATCGGTATAGTTGAAAATGTGACGGAAACACATTGAACTTTATATTTTTATTCAGTACATGAAAACTCATTTTCTTTATGCACATTTTTTAATATTCGTATGAAAATCTGTCGCCAATTGGATGGAAACCTAGCTTGTAATACTAATGCTTATTATACCACCTCTCTCATTGACTTCCCAAACCCCGGCCTGGTCTGCTTGGTCTGGTTTCCCTTGTAAGCGTTCCCGGAAGTCTCGCGATGTTGCGCCTCTGGGATTAGAAACTCTGTGGTAGCATCGTCTGTCACAGCAAACTTGTCTCCACGCAGCCACAGCGCTCAGTTGCAGATAATCGTGAACCGGCGCATCCAAGTTCAGCCGTTTATCACGCCTAGTGGTCCTTACGTCCTAACCAGCCAGACTATTTGCGATGACGTGTCTCCCATCTGTCCGTTACCGAAGCTGAAAAACAACGAATCAAACATCTCAATTTAAACATTTTAGAAGTGTTTATGCTGCCGTTATGGCAGGCCTGCATCGCACGCGTATATTCGGTAAGAATGGTTTTTTATTATGGCAGTTCTGCGCCGCTATTTCAGTGTCGCATGATTGGATACGCGGTCGATTTAGTCTACTCTTCCATTTGTTGCATTTGGTTGTTGAAACATTGGCTGATACAAGATTATGAATGAATCTATCGTTTCAATTATCATTGCAATTGTTTATTCTCACATGATGATGACTGTGGATTATCAACAGAAGCCATAATAAACCCTGCCGTATAGGATTTATAGTGATCATAAGGCTTGCTACCGTATTTTCCAAAGCAATATCCACAGACGCATAAAACTGTCAACATCATTCTAATGCCCAAGAGGCCTGCATGTATGGAAGGAAAGAAAAATCTATGTAGGCTCAATCTATCATTGGCAACAAACTGCTTTGTTGAACGTGAGGTTCATTAGAAGTGCACTGATGGTTGCAATAGAGTGAATTCAAGAAGACCTGTGTTTGAATTTGAAACCTTATATCTGTCCAAGTAAGAGAAGTGTCATTTTAGTGAATTTACAATAATGTTCTAAGAACATTAAATAATCGTAATTTGAATTTAGTTCTTTAACCTTTTCATAATCTAGAATCATGACGCTTCATATGATCCTCTAGAATCAGGACACGCTTCAGATTGTAATCTAGAATCAGGACACGCTTCAGATGATCATCTAGAATCAGGACACGCTTCAGATTGTAATCTATGATCATGACACGCTTCATATGATCCTCTAGAATCATGACACGCTTCATATGATCCTCTAGAATCATGACACACTTTATATGATCCTCTAGAATCATGACACGCTCCTGAGTGGCGCAGCAGTCTAAGGCACTGCATCTCAGTGCTAGAGGCCTCCCTACAGACCTTGGTTCGATTCCAGGCTGTATCACAAACAGCCGTGATTGAGTGGCGCACAATTGGCCCAGCGTTCCGGTTTAGGGTTTAGGGTTTGGCCGTGGTAGGCGGTCAAACGGTCAAACTGTCATTGTAAATAAGAATTTGTTCTTTAACTAACTTAACCAAGTTTTAAAATTAAAATAAATAAATAAACATGCTTCAAATGTTAATCTAGAACCATGACAATCTTTAGATTATAATTTAGAATCATCACACGCTTCACATGTATGCCTATCAAATACGGTGTTGGTTTAAACATTTTAGTATAATGGTTACTGTTCAAAACTGTGAATGAAGCATGTCTGTAGACAACTGGAACGCAATCATTAATGTTGATGAAGAAATGCTAGAGACTAGTCTAGGTCAAGAGAGGGCTATTCATTCTGATATTGTGGCTATGCTCTTGCAGCCTGGTCAATGCATGACTGATATCACCCCGTTGTTCTCTATGACTGATATCACCCCATTGTTCTCTATGACTGATATCACCCCATTGTTCTCTATGACTGATATCACCCCATTGTTCTCTATGACTGATATTACCCCATTGTTCTCTGACTGATATTACCCCGTTGTTCTCTATGACTGATATCACCCCATTGTTCTCTATGACTGATATTACCCCGTTGTTCTCTGACTGATAATACCCCGTTGTTCTCTATGACTGATATCACCTCGTTGTTCTCTATGACTGATATCACCCCGTTGTTCTCTATGACTGCTATCACCCCGTTGTTCTCTATGACTGATATCACCCCGTTGTTCCCTATGACTGATATCACCCCGTTGTTCTCTATGACTGATATCACCCCGTTGTTCTCTATGACTGATATCACCCCGTTGTTCTAGTGGTCCAGTGCTGTGACATACTGTAGAATACATTTGGGTTCTAGCACAGGCCCAGACAGAACAAGGGCAGGACTTCTGTACAGTTTACTCCTCTATCTCTCCAACTCCCTCGCTTCAGCAGCTCTGTGATATGCATTTACCTCAACACATTGCCTTCCTCTGCACTGGCTGGCTGGCTGACTGGCTGACTGGCTGACTGGCTGACTG
The DNA here is from genome assembly GCF_018296145.1 of Oncorhynchus tshawytscha. NCBI lineage: Eukaryota > Metazoa > Chordata > Actinopteri > Salmoniformes > Salmonidae > Oncorhynchus > Oncorhynchus tshawytscha. The sequence continues at coordinate 66,962,841 of NC_056435.1, forward strand.
GCTAACTGGTTGGTTGGCTGACCGGCTGGCTAGCTGACTAGTTGGCTGGCTGGCTGACTGGCTAGCTGACTAGTTGGCTGGCTGGCTGACTGGCTGACTGGCTAACTGGTTGGTTGGCTGACTGGCTGGCTAGCTGACTAGTTGGCTGGCTGGCTGCCTGGCTGGTTGGCTAGCTGACTAGTTAGCTGACTGGCTGACTGGCTAACTGGTTGGTTGGCTGACTGGCTGGCTAGCTGACTAGTTGGTTGGCTGACTGGCTGACTGGCTGACTGGCTCACAACATGAGGAATGATTCAATATCCAAAATACTGTAACGCCGATGTTCCCCCAAATGGAAATAACCTTGACTGAATGCTACTTTTATACAAGAAGCTGTCTATGGAGGGACAGAGATATTACGCCTCATTACATGGTTATTTACTATGCTGACAGAGATATTAAGCCTCATTACATGGTTATTTACTATGCTGATAGAGAGTAGCTGTTTATGCTTCTCCATCCTGTATTTCACTGACTGATTCAGAAGAAACCAGGATAGGGTTCTCTTCTACCTCTGACATCCAGGCAGATATCAGACTATCCTGAGTCAGACAGATATCAGACCTATCCTAAGTCAGACGGATATCACACCTATCCTGAGTCAGACAGATATCACACCTATCCTGAGTCAGACAGATATCACACCTATCCTGAGTCAGACAGATATCAGACTATCCTAAGTCAGACAGATATCACACCTATCCTGAGTCAGACAGATATCACACCTATCCTGAGTCAGACAGATATCACACCTATCCTGAGTCAGACAGATATCACACCTATCCTAAGTCAGACAGATATCACACCTATCCTGAGTCAGACAGATATCACACCTATCCTGAGTCAGACAGATATCACACCTATCCTGAGTCAGACAGATATCACACCTATCCTGAGTCAGACAGATATCACACCTATCCTGAGTCAGACAGATATCACACCTATCCTGAGTCAGACAGATATCACACCTATCCTGAGTCAGACAGATATCACACCTATCCTGAGTCAGACAGATATCACACCTATCCTGAGTCAGACAGATATCACACCTATCCTGAGTCAGACAGATATCACACCTATCCTGAGTCAGACAGATATCAGACCTATCCTGAGTCAGACAGATATCACACCTATCCTGAGTCAGACAGATATCACACCTATCCTGAGTCAGACAGATATCACACCTATCCTGAGTCAGACAGATATCACACCTATCCTGAGTCAGACAGATATCACACCTATCCTGAGTCAGACAGATATCACACCTATCCTGAGTCAGACAGATATCACACCTATCCTGAGTCAGACAGATATCAGACCTATCCTGAGTCAGACAGATATCACACCTATCCTGAGTCAGACAGATATCACACCTATCCTGAGTCAGACAGATATCACACCTATCCTGAGTCAGACAGATATCACACCTATCCTGAGTCAGACAGATATCAGACCTATCCTGAGTCAGACAGATATTAGACCTATCCTGAGTCAGACAGATATCAGACCTATCATGAGTCAGACAGATATCAGACCTATCATGAGTCAGACAGATATCAGACCTATCATGAGTCAGATATCAGACCTTTCCCGAGTCAGACTCATATCACACCTATCCTGAGTCAGACAGATATCTGACCTATCATGAGTCAGATATCAGACCTTTCCCGAGTCAGACTCATATCACACCTATCCTGAGTCAGACAGATATCAGACCTATCATGAGTCAGATATCTGACCTATCCTGAGTCAGATATCTGACCTATCCTGAGTCAGACTCATATCTGACCTATCCTGAGTCAGACTCATATAAACCTTTGTGTATGAGTCTCTGTCCACTTTCCCTGCAGCTCACAGTTTTCTGCTGTGAACAATGTGCACTGCTGGCAGCCATGCCAAGAGACCAGGGACTATAAATCTTACTACTACCCACAGTTAAAGCTACCTAGCAGCCTACGCAGTGCTGCAAAGTCAGCCTCTGTCTGTCTGCAGCCCAGCCGTCCTCCTACAGCAAGCAACCAGCATCCTGGAACCCATGCAGAGCAGGTAGAATAGTAATTCATCATGAATGCACATTGTAGGACAGATAACTGATTGATTACTGATGGAGATAACAGTTGGTAGTACAACGACCCAAACCATTCACATGTACACTGACACTGACCGTGTGGTTTCACTACTTCATCCTTGTAAAGGATATGAAGGATGTCCACTGTGATGCAGTGATTGTAAAGGATATGAACGACGTCCACTGTGATGCAGTGATTGTAAAGGATATGAACGACGTCCACTGTGATGCAGTGATTGTAAAGGATATGAACGACGTCCACTGTGATGCAGTGATTGTAAAGGATATGAACGACGTCCACTGTGATGCAGTGATTGTAAAGGATATGAACGACGTCCACTGTGATGCAGTGATTGTAAAGGATATGAACGACGTCCACTGTGATGCAGTGATTGTAAAGGATATGAACGACGTCCACTGTGATGCAGTGATTGTAAAGGATATGAACGACGTCCACTGTGATGCAGTGATTGTAAAGGATATGAACGACGTCCACTGTGATGCAGTGATTGTAAAGGATATGAACGACGTCCACTGTGATGCAGTGATTGTAAAGGATATGAACGACGTCCACTGTGATGCAGTGATTGTAAAGGATATGAACGACGTCCACTGTGATGCAGTGATTGTAAAGGATATGAACGACGTCCACTGTGATGCAGTGATTGTAAAGGATATCAAATCAAATATAATTTTGTTGGTCACATACACGTGTTGAGCAGATGTTATTGAGGGTGTCGTGAAATGCTTGTGTTTCTGTCTCCGACAGTGCAGTAATATATAACAAGTGATATCTAACAGTTTCACAACATACACTCAATACACACAAATCTAAGTAAGGAATGGATTAAGAATATACACTACTGTTCAAAAGTTTGGGGTCACTTAGATATGTCCTTGTTTTTGAAAGAAAACAACATAAAATTGATCAGAAATACAGTGTAGACATTGTTAATGTTGTAAATGACTATAGTAGCTGTAAACATCTATTTTTTTTATGGAATATCTACATAGGAGTACAGAGAGGCCCATTATCAGCAACCATCACTCCTGTGTTCCAATGTTATGTTGTGTTAGCTAATCCAAGTTTATATTTTTGAAAGTTTAATTGATCATTAGAAAACCCTTTTGCAATTATGTTAGCACAGCTGAAAACTGTTGTTCTGATTAAAGAAGCAATAATTACTGTCCTTTAGACTAGTTGAGTATCTGGAGCATCAGCATTTGTGGGTTCGATTACAAGCTCAAAAAGGCCTGAAACAAAGACCTATCTTCTGAAACTCGTGGGGCTTTGGTGGCAAAACGGATGGCACTGTGATAGACTATGTCCAATTTGCTGAGTAGAGTGTTGGAGGCAATTTTGTAAATGACATCGCCGAAGTCAAGAATCGGTAGGATAGTCAGTTTTACGAGGGTATGTTTGGCAGCATGAGTGTAGGAGGCTTTGTTGCGAAATAGGAAGCCGATTCTAGATTTAATTTTGGATTGGAGATGTTTGATGTGAGTCTGGAAAGAGAGTTTACAGTCTAACCAGACACCTAGGTATTTGTAGTTGCCCACATATTCTAAGTCAGAACCGTCCAGAGTAGTGATGCTAGTCGGGCGGGCATGTGCGGGCAGCAATTGGTTGAAAAGCATGCATTTAGTTTTAGTTTTAAGATAGGGTGCCATAGTATAGAGTACAGTATATACATATGAGATGGGTGATGCAATATTTACAAACAATTAAAGTGACTAAGATACCGTAGAATAGTATAGAGTACAGTTTACACATATGAGATGAGTAATGCAGATACAGATACATTATTAAAGTGGCTAGTGTTTCATTTCCTTAAAGTGGCCAGTGATTCCTAATCTATGTCTATAGGCAGCCGCCTCTGATGTGCTAGTGATGGCTGTTTAACAGTCTGATGGCCTTGAGATAGAAGCTGTTTTTCAGTCTCTCGGTCCCAGCTTCGATGCACCTGTATTGACCTCGCCTTCTGGATGATAGCAGGGTAAACAGGCAGTGGCTCGGGTGGTTATGGTCCTTGATGATTTTCTTGGCTTTCCTGTGGCATTGGGTGCTGTAGGTGTCCTGGAGGGTAGAAAGTTTGCCCCAGGTGATGGGTTGTTGATGCAGTTGCCATACCAACCGGTGATACAGCCTGGCAGGATGCTCTCAATTGTCCATCTGTAAAAGTTTGTGAGGGTTTTAGGTGATAAGCCAAATTTATTCAGCCTCCTGAGGTTGAAGAGGCGCTGATGCTGTGTGGGTGGACCATTTTAGTTTGTCCGTGATGTGTACGCCGAGGAACTTGAAGTTTTCCACCTTCACCACAGCGGTCCCTCTGCTGTTTCCTGAAGTCCACGGTCATCTCCTTAGTTTTGTTGACGTTGAGTGAGAGGTTATTTTTCTGGCACCACACTGCCAGAGCCCTCACCTCCTCCCTGTAGGCTGTGTCATTGTTGTTGGTAATCAAGCCTACTACTGTTGTGTCGTCTGCAAACTTGATGATTGAGTTGGAGACGTGCATGGCCACACAGTCATGGGTGAACAGGGAGTACAGGAGGGTGCTGAGCACGCACCCTTGTGGGGCCCCAGTGTTGAGGATCAGCGAAGAGGAGGTGTTGTTTTCTATTTTCACCACCTGGGGGTGACTCGTCAGGAAATCCAGGACCCAGTTGCACAGGGCGGGGTTCAGACCCAGGGCCTCGAGCTTGATGATGAGCTTGGAGGGTACTATGGTGTTGAATGCTGAGCTATAGTCAATGAACAGCATTCTTACATAGGTATGCCTCTTGTCCAGATAGAACAGGGCAGTGTGCAGTGTGGTGGCCATTGCATCGTCTGTGGATCTATTGGGGAGGTAAGCAAATTGAAGTGAGTCTAGGGTGGCAGTTAAGGTGGAGGTGATATGATCCTTGACTAGTCTCTCAAAACAGTTCATGATGACAGAGGTGAGTGCTACGGGGCGATAGTAATTTAGTTCAATTACCTTTGCTTTCTTAGGTACAGGGACAATAGTGGCCATCTGA